>NC_081407.1:334424953-334724953 GCF_030272615.1 Cryptomeria japonica
CAACAAGGAAATATGTTTTGTAATAAAAAAGGATGAAATCTGGATGGAGGCAGTTTTTCCTAGAATAGTATGGGTAACTAAAATGGGGTATGAGGAAGATGTAAATATCATTGAAACTTATGCTAAAGCCTTGTTAGAGGCACCTAGAGAACTAGAAGAAAAGGTTTTTGGAAATGCAGAATCAATAGAAAGTGTACAAACAGTGAAATAGTGAAAGAAAAGAGAAAAATACATAAGGAGTGCAACAAGCAAGTAAAGGAAATAAAAGAAAATGTCATGAACATAACTGGAATAAAGGAAAGTGACCTAGAAGGATTACAACCAGAGGCACACATCTCACCGATTGGTACATAATCTAATAGTGAGATACCTTCTGAGTTTAAAAGAGTTGATAGGAAGAGAAAACCTTCACCGGTACCCTCTCCTCCACCCAAGAATACAAGAACACCAAAGTAGAAGCAACATGCAGTGAGACCACTAGAAAAGAAGTTGACACCAAAGAAGAAACAAAACAAGTTATACCACCTCTCGATAACTTACTGAGTGAAATCACTGATGAAGGCAACTTGGCCAATGTTAGCAAACTGTATAATACATTCACTAATGCAGAAAAGGAAAGTATTGAGAATGGCATAATTCTACATCTTGACATATACAAGAAAGTATTAATCGAAGTTGTAGATTATTTCCCAAATGAATTGTACAGGAGGTTAGATGCAAAGAGAATTGCAGCTATGGAGCTAGATAAGAAACTAAAGATTGAAAAACTTCTAGCGGTACATCTGGTTAACTCTATAGAGGAAATTAATGAACTAATTAGCAAAGCTAACATATTGGTTTTTGCAAGTGGATACCAACATGTAAGCCTAATGGCTGGCAGAGTCAATGAAATTGTAGAGGAAACAACAAACACATGGGACATCTTTTTTGTAGAGAAGGAAAAATAGGAAGAGCTGAACACACCTAAGAAAACTTTCAAGGTTTATCAAAATGATAGAGACAAAGGAAAAGGTAAAGTTGGTGGATTACCAAATATTAAAGTAACTGACAACCTACCACCACCTTTGGTTACTTCACCGGTATAGACTGATAACATACCGGCTAGTGAAAATGTTGACACACCACATGAGGACACTAACCCTGAGTTAGAAATATTATTTACCATGAACATTGATACTCAGGAAGTGAGCATAGTAGTGGACAAGGATAGCACTGAAGTGAAAAATAATATTGCTAACACTAAAAACATTGAGAAATCTGTAGAAAATATTGAGGTTGGAATACAAACAGAGCAAACAGTGCATACAAAGAAACCTTTGGACAGTGTAATAAATACTGGTAGTGTAGATGCCAGCACAGTGAAACCGATAGAGACAAAGATACCGGCAATGGATAACATGGAAATACCAACAACAAATAATACAAAGAAACCAACAGAGAAACTGATAGATACTCAGGTACATATTGAGATAGTACAAATGGTAATCACTGAGAATCCTAAACCATTGCTAGTTGAAATGCAAACTCAGACTGATCCACCGGAAGTTGATTCAAGCAAATTGGTTGCTACTGCTGGAAGCACTAAGATAGTAAAGGTAGTTGATCAGACATCTGGTACTTCACTGAGTGAATTCAGACCTACAAATGTGACTAAAGTACTTTTGGACTCAATAAAGAAGATAATAGATTGTAATGCATTGGCCTATAAGGCAATTGATGACACTATCCATATTCTTAAGATGATTTCACCAAAATGCATTTTAGATCAAGTAAAGGATTCTTTAAGTTAGTTAGACACATTATCTAAATTCATTTTTGGAAATATTTTAACAGTTGATCAAATAAATGAGGAAACATTCAAAGAGAAAATGGAAAAGAAAAAAGAAAAATTCTTTGAGGAAACAATAAAAAAGTGCATGGAACACATTAACACACTTTTACTGGCACTAAATAAAACAACTTTGGAGTACAAGGAACTGTACAGGGACACATGCAAGCCACATTTGTTAACACAGGATATTGAAAAGAAAATAAGCATAGTACAAAAGGAGATAGATGATATAGCTGATAATATCATTGGTTCATCTGAACCTATATCAGTTATTGAGAAAGAGATAGAAGGATTTGAGGAGAAGATGGAGAAATTAGAGAAAGAGAAAGAAAGGATCAAGGCAAAAGCTAGAGAGCTTAAGCACAAACTCAATCCTAAATTAGACAAACTTATCTCTCTGAAGAAAGAGATCTATGAGGCATTAATTCAAGGGAAAAAGTCACCGAAAGAACATATGCATCATCTCACCGATACAATACAAAGAACTAAGGCAACCATGAAGGATAGCGATAGATTCATACAAAGTTTAAACTTGGTTTTGGCTGACCTATTTCAGATTGTAACCAACTAGTTACAAACATCAAGGTGATATTCTGCACTCATTTGACATTTTTTGACAACCTTTGTCATTAATGTCAAAGGAGGAGTAGTGGACAGATAAAAATGGCTAATCAGAGGAGATCATCTGTTCAGGGGGAGCACACATTTTTGGTAACTTTTTGGACTTCATTTTTGGAAACAGAATTTTGGATTTTTATCATGAGTGTTCCCATCAATGCCAAAGGGGGAGATTGTTGGCTAATAGGGAGGTAGTGCAAGGTGGTTGTCAAGTGGCTAGTATGTTTACTAAGTGACAGATCCTTACTATTTTCAAGGTGTATTCACCAAGGGAAAAGTGTAAATAGCTCAAAGGCAATCTAACAACTCACCTTGTTCCACCTCCCTATGTTAAACTCTCCTTGGCTACTCAAGGGCTTCAACTCCATAGTTGTTGTCATCCTTTCAAATGCTCCAAAACTGACTTATGAAGCCAAACTCACCAAATATGTTGGATTCATGTTAGGTTAGCCTATTTCAACTTGATTAGTTGGGTTTCATGCTTTGTAACCTTCTTTGGCATACCCGATTTGACAAAAACCTAGTTTTAGGCCTAAAACGGGCTACTAGGAATTAGCCCTCCATTTGGGGTTTTGTGCTCACCATGCTCAAGCGATGGACTTCCAGAAAAAAATAAGTTGATATTAGAACACCCTTTTGGGAGTTCTTAAATATTTTCAAAGTCTCAGGGTCTCTTAGGCCTTCTCCATGACTGTCCCAAAAATGGGTGAAAAAGGAGGGTTTGCAAGGGTTTCAATGGCAAATAATGACTAGCAAGTTGGAGACCTTAAACATGCACTATACAACCTTGATTCTACCCTGTTACTTGTTAAATGGGCCATGAAAAGATAGGTTTTACACCTTCCAAAGGTTAGGAAATCAGATTTACAAAAGTTGCTCATAAGGCATATGCAACGTTGACAACTTTCCCATTATTGTCTTCTATAACCACATCTTTAGCATGAAAAGAAATTACTTTACAAAACAAGAGAACATGTCCATCATTAAAGGTACACCAATATCTCATTAGCCCTGCACAAAAGCTATTAGGCAATTACAACTAGGATTTGTTCACTGTCAAGTCATTTATGACTGCACTTTTCTCTTTTCACTATTTTCTCCTTTGGACCTGCACTTTACATTTGTCAAAACTCCTATTTGAAGATCTGTTTTGTGCTTTCTTAGCAATGTTCTTCCTTTTAAAGCTTGATGTCCTTCATACCTGCCACTTGGAGGGGAGAAATTTCATGTATAACTTCAACAAAAAAGTAAAAACAGTCATAGTTGATTGTGGCAATAAATTGGGCATTACAACTTTGCCTCAAAGATCATCAATTGATCTTGGCAACTTTGCAACCCATGGACAAGGGTCAAACACCTTTCCTTGCTCTTGTTTGCAAGAAAAAAAAGAAGATGCAAGGTTTTACACACACCAATAAATGGTGGAGAGCAAACAAATGAAAGGAAAACTAATACCAAAATAGTGACTCACTGTTTTTGTTTACAAATTGCACAAACTAAAAATGCAACCTTCCTTCTCTTGGATTAGAAAGCCTCTTAGCTTTCACTTACAATCTTGGACAACAAGACAAGTCTATCCACTTGAAGAATGCATTTGCTATGGAAGAGCAAAGCATCAAACCTTTACAAGACCCTAGCCAAATGGCACACTTGCCTAGGGCTCCATGGCCACAAAACTCCTTGCACCTGCATTCTTGAAAGCAAAACATGTATTTACATAATTTACAAGTTGACCAACTAGTTCTTGGAAATCCATGAGCACTTAGGGCCTCAAGAAGCCAAGTTGGCCAAGCATCCTTGCCAATTTCTTATACAAGGCAGTGAAACTGTCAAAACCAAATATTTTTGCACAAAACTCAAAAATTGATGAAATTAAATGCCACCAAAGGGAAAAGCTTCAGGAAACATGAGAGAACATGAAAATATGGACAAGTACAACAGGCGTACAGACTGCTGCTCAAATGGAGTCAAAACATAGGAAAAATGAGGTAAAACTAGTGCAAGTTTGCAAAATGCTTCATAACTTTGAATGATCAACCATTACAATGGTTCAAGAAGGAGAATAAATACCTCTCCTAGTTGGTTAGCCTCCTATATGGACAGGTACATGTCCAAGAGCACTTAAATTTGACATTTTGATGCCTAAATGGCAACTTTTGGTGCCTAGAAAATGCAAGGTTGACCTCCAAGACAAAAAATCACCTAAAAACACTTCTCACACCTAAAACCCAAGCATAAAACATGTCTAAAACCTTTTCAAAACAAAAACACATCAAAAACTCACTTTTTACAACATTTTGCCAGGCAACTCCAAAACTAGCAATTTTGGGCAAAAAGATGAAAACAAGAAACCAAAACCATACAATGAGTTCAAAACTCATCCAAACAACCTAGAACAACTTCAAAAACATCTTAGACAACTTTCCAACTCAAAACTAATAAAAATCAAACCTGTGATGAAAATGAAGCTGAAAATGAAGCTAGGTGCTCCTGCACCATTGGCATTCTACACTCTAGTGAGAAATGATGGTGTTGTCATTGATGGCAACCTACCGGAAGCCTACAAGAAACCTTGTGGAATTCATCTGGTAAATCACCGATAGGCACCGACACCGGCAGACACTTCATTGACAACGACAAGATGTATCCCGACACCCTAGCCAACAAGAACAAACTTTTGTTTATTATATTTAATTGTAAATATAAATTGTAAAGATGACATGGCATATTGTAATAGACTCATATATGTGTGAGATCTTGTAAATCATTTTGAGATGATAGATAGATGGTAAAAGTGATGTGCGAATATTAAGGTAGATTTTGTATAAGGTTTATGGTTATAGTATGAGCTTAAACCGGTACTGAATCTGGCATAGCAGATGTTGAATTGTAGAAGTACATTGTATTGTATTTTCATAATCCATTTGCAAGTCAATGAGACTTCCATTTTGTAGATTGAGCAGTGAGATCTAGGCAGTTGGCCTTCCTGCATGTCCATGCCCCTCTTGTTAGTAATATTTATTCATTGGCTAGTGAGTGAATATTGTGGGTCACAAATCCCATCGAGGTTTTTCCCACACTGGGTTTCCTCATTAAACATCTTGTGTTATGTTGTGTTTTCTATGTTGTCTTTACTATTCCCAATTACTGCATTAATTCTTGTTTATTGGTACACTATTTTGGAATGCAAAATACTCAATAAGGTTAAATATTCTGCTAACTGGTTAGATATTGATTCACCCACCCCCCTCATAGTATCTTTGGGACTATCATTAATCCTAAAACTAGAAGGTGTGGTTTATGTCTAAGATGTTAAGGAATACATACAATATCACATTGAGGATTTTAGGATATCTGATATAAAGGGCATGAACATGAGCTAGCTTATGGGAGATCTTGGAAAGATCAAACCTGCATACAGGCACATTGAAGACTTAGGGTTTATTAGAATTCTGGACATTTTGGAATTCAAAGATGAAATCATAAGGTATGTTTTAATAAGAGTACATGGGGAATTTATCTAGCGGGATAGACCTTACAAGATCACCAAGAAAGCCATAAGGGCACTGACCGGTTTGCCACGGGTTGGGAAACGTCCAGATAAGAAGGTTTCTAGTGATTATGTCAACAAAATCACTGGCGCAACATTAGACAAGAGATCTATGAGAATCAACACTATTATTGACACAAACATCAGATTTGGTAGTATGGTCATCGGTTATAAGGTAACTCAGTCAAACTGGCTGAATTCTATTTGCAGTTCTTGCAGTTTCGTAGCTTACAAGATGATGAGAGAAAATGAGAAATTAGATCTATGTAGTTGGATGTTGGATGAACTATTAATAAACCTAGGAAATATTAAAGGAGAAAAGAAAGAGACTTTCCGGTATGGCAACTTAGTTGTCTGCTTAATGTTATTTTTCATGAATGACACTCCCAGTTTTGGGAATAGACAATGGGCATTTGATATCTTGGTAGGGAGACAATTGAAATAGTCAGTTGCTACATTGGGAAGTCAAAGAGATGAGAAGGTATGGGGATATTTCAAAGCATTATAGAAGCCTATGAAATCTAGGGAAAGGGTTCCTAAGCATATTGTTGAAAAATACTCAACTAATATATGCTTCATGGTAAAGAAATATGTAACACTTATGGAAGCGGTTAAGCCCCAGAAGATCTAGATTGAGGAAATGAGCTACAAAGTTGATGCAGAGATCCTTGATGCTTATGCAAAGATGTTGATTGATGCACTAGTTGATGAAGCTAAGAATCCCTATGGTACCGCTAAGCAGAAGACACAAGAGGTTGAAATAGAGTTCAATCAGAAGAAGAAGAAGGGAGAGAAGAAGGAAGGAAAGGCAAGCAAGTTTGAAGAGAAGGTATCATAGGACATTAAAGCATTTATTGATGTTGTTTCAGAGAAAGGTAGGAAAAGGAAGGATCTAGAAGTACACATTGAGCCCATTACAACGAAGTCTGAATCTGAGGATGACACACCCCTAGCTTTCAAGAGGGTTATAAGGAAGAAAAAAGAGGAAACCAAGGTAGAGGCTAAAAATCAACTTGTTAGGAGAGTTACATTCAAATTTCTAGTATGAAAGCAAGCACCAAAAGTAACAACTTCAGCTCCATCTGGCACTGCAATAAGGAAGAAGAAGGATGACATTGATATGGCAATTCAATATGGTAATGTAACTATTATTACACCAAAAACTTGTGGAGAATTAGTTGATGAAATAGCTAAGGTTAGCATGTTTAGGAATGTACAGTTTTACTATGATCATTTAGATAATGTTGAATAAAGAGAGGTAGAGGATACAGTTTTGTTATATTTGAATATTTATAAGAAAGCCTTGATAGAAATTGAAAACCAAATACCAAAAAAATTGTATGATATGTTAGATGCTAGAAGGCTATCGATAATACAAGAAGACAAGCATATTAAAATTTAAGAGTTGTTATATGTTTGTGTTTCTATTACTCCAGAGGAAATGGATGAGACACTTGAGGTTGCAGATAGAAAAATCTTTAACAACAAACATAGAATAACCAGTCTTATGCTAGGAAGGGTAAATGAGATAATAAAGGAAACCCAAAAGGCATGGGTAAAGTTCTTTGAAGAGAACAAAGGTTTCTTTATTTCATCAAATAAAAAAAAGACATTGCAGACACCCTGATTGAAGGGAAAGGAAAGGATATTATGGGTGCTTCACCCTCAATTTTGAAGAACATTAAGATAATGAAAATTAAGCCCCCCGTAGATACACATGTACAAACAAATATTGAGGCATTGATAAACACAGAGAGTGAAAAGGTTGACATTTTACATGATACTAATGTTGAGGATAACAGTCCTCCGAATACAAATGTACAAGTTGAGGTTATAGTTCCTACAATGGAACCCACAGTTATAGAGACTGCACCAAATGGCAAAGCCACTGGTGCAAGTGAAGAAGCTATTAAAGATAAATCATCAGAGGAGAAGAAAAGGGAATCCAACAGGGAACCGGTAGTAGGTCCATCATTATTGTCAATTGACACCTCGAAGACTGCAAAGAAAAACATAACTGAGATGAGTCCTACTGAACTAATGATGATGGCTGCACAAAAATTGATGAAGGAGGGATCTATGTATAAAGGGATTATTGATCAGTATATCACTATCTTGCATAGACTAGTCCCGGAGTGTAAGATTGATAGAGAAGTGAGCCCATCTGACAAGCTTAAGATAATTACTGAGCATATTTCAAAGGATTTTCAATCCTTGCAACAAATTTCAAACCAATAAGCATTGGAAAGGTTCACACATGCAAAAAGAGTGACATTTGATCAAGTAATTGAGTTAGAGAAGAAGAAGATTGATGATAAATTAAAGTTGATAGATAATTATGTGAAGTAGTGTACAAATATTTACAGGGTATGTTGTAATAAAGATGTTCTTACAACTAATGTGGATAAGAAGATTAAGGAACTTTAGGAGAAAATTGCAGGTATAGCTAATCCTTTTGATGGATTGAATTCATTGACTACATCCATTGATGGTTAAATTTTGGTCTTGGAAGCCCAAATTTCTATTCTTGAGAAGGAAAAAGAAAAAATCATAAGAAGAGCCAAAAGTCTTAGAGGCTTGGTTAGTCCCTGGTTGGATTCACTCAGTGTACATAAGAAGGAGTGTATGGATATGGTTGGGAAGCCCACACCGATAGAGTTAAGTGAGAAAAAATCATTTGCACATATTTTAAATGGACTTGTATCTATTTCTGACACTTTCAAATCTAGTTGGGATAAGTTTATCTTGAGCTATTGGAGAAGGCATATCCAAAAAAATTCAAATTTGTTAAGCTCTGGTAAGATATTTTTGGGATATTCGTTGTACAGTATCTTTCATTCCTTGTCCTGGTTTTGGATCTTTGACATTCTTTTTAGAAATTTTGATGGCATTGATGTCAAAGGGGGAGTGATATAGATGTGAAAAAAAAGGGAGTTCTATATATTAGGGGGAGATATGGAGATATGGAAATATGGAGTATAATCATAGATGAATATTCAGCTTAGGGTGAGCAGGTAGGATGCAACCGGCAGATGAAACCATGATCATTTTTCACATGAGTGTTGCCATTAATGCCAAAGGGGGAGATTGTTGGCAATTAACACTCAATTGGTTGGTTTCACTATGTTGTCATTGATGGAAACATGGTATTTTAGTTCAGTTGTGTACCGGTAGACACTTCACCAACACCAAAATCGATAGGATGGAAGGATTTATTTGATTGTCGACAATATGAGCCAACATGGTTTATAATAAGGTTATCAGTATTGGAGCCGACATCTCTTGAATCCAACATCGACAATTGATTTTGATATTCATGTATTTATGTTATCTGGCCGACATGTAATTTGTTATTGTAAATATCTTTGTAAGCTGACATAAGGCATGATAAATTGTGTAGGGTATATAGGTCAGTTGGATTAGATCATTTTTACTTAATTGGATATGGTGCTAGTTACATGAATGTGATATCATGTGAATATGTACTAGGAAGGAGATGATGTATTCTGGCATAGAAGATGTTATCTTAGTAGTTCACTCATTTCTCTGGATTGAAGTTTGGATTTATATGTAGTTAGTGAGGCTCCTATTTTTGATTGAGAAGTGTTCTCTAGGCTCTAAGCCTTCCTGGAAGTGCATGCCCCTATATTTTGTAATATCTCTTCATATGGCTAGTGAATTGGTATTGTGGGTCACAAATCCCACCATGTTTTTTCCTCTTTGAGGTTTTCTACATATAACTATATGTGTTATGGTGTTCATTTATGTGATTGGCTTATTGGTTTCTTTACTTCTTTCAATTTTGTATGTACCAATATACCGGTTAGTGTATGCATGCTTTAATAAGGCTAAAATTAATCAAACTGGTAGAACACTGATTCACCCCCCTCTCAGTGTTCTTGGATTCCAACATAAACCACTTTACTAACATTAGTAATAGGTCATTTCATATCACTTCTAGTCATCTAAACATATCTAAGTGGCTTCACCGGTTAATCATATCAACCATATCAAAACGTATCCACAAAATCATTCACCACTTGACACAATGATTTTTCATGTGGAATCCAAAATGGGAAAAACCATAGTGGGGATGAATACCCACATGTATTTTGAACTCTTCTGAAGTTTTTCCTGTTATGAGCCAAGCCTTGTTAGAAGCTTATATAATAATGTCCTGTTAAAAATAGATCCAGTTAGGGACCACCCGATTAAGGGATTGACTGCAATACCCTATTAAAGGCAATACCCTTTTAGGAGTAACCTCAGTACAGGATTTAAAATCCAAGGTAATGGATCATGTAGTTAGAGGATTTAGACAACACCAAGCCTATTAAAGCTTACTTTGTTAGGGGATTTAACCATTGTAATGGTTAGAGAACAAGAACGTCTTTCCTAATCTGGTAATAGCACTATCTTTCTTAGTTAGATCATTTTATGCTCCTATCTGCCTTCACAACATTCTGCAGACACTCCTTGTGGTTTTGCAACAGTCACACTACCATACTTAACCAAATTTCTAACACAATTACAAACAACTCATCGACCTTAAATACAAATACAATAGGTCGGTAACACATCAAAAAACCTACAAATCTTATAGAGATTATGAACATATCGGTTCAAACATAACCATTGGATTACATAGCAATCAACTACACATTTTTCAAGACAATATCAACCACTCCTAGATCACCGCACATAAAATCCTATAACTCATCATGTGGTTATAATTTCATGCTATGCGCTTGCTCAGTCCCAAGATAAATAGTTATCTTCATGTGCCAAAACCACTTTGAAACTCATCATGTGCATCATGCATACGTGGCATCTTCATCTCCGATCACCATTCGGTCATAGATCATCACAACCGATTCACCAAGCTCCATCGGTTAGGGTTCTTCCTATAAACTAGTTAGGGTTACTGGTTGATCACTCTACTTAAAATACCAATACTGATTTCATTTATTGCTTTACTACTAGTTACAGTATTGCATGATTACTAGTTGCAATACAACTTCATTACTGGTTACTATTGACATCAATGACAACACTATACTTCATTAATGCAATCTTCATGGAATGCCAACAATATCCCCCTTTGGCATTGATGGAAATTCAAATATCAATACCCTTGATTGTGATGATTGATAGTAAAACACATACATAGGTATAGGAATCCTAGTTTATATTTTCCAATCACATACTCTCCTTAAATTGCATCTTCATGTCTTCAGCTAGTAACTAGATATCAATCATACAGTTGTTCTCCCCATCAACCATACAGTTCTTCTCCCCCTTTGGCAGCAATGCCAAAGTGAAGGTTAACCATTCTATGCTTCACTGATATGCAACAACGATTCACAACTTGTTGCCCCTCCTGTGGAGTAGCTCCACTCTACACAAATCCTACTTCAATATTTTCAATAAGCTCTAAGATTGATGTCTTCCACATCTTCTTAATTGACTTCATGTACAGGTACAACCCCTAGCTTACCTCTAAGATAGTCAAAAGTAGCCTTAGGAAGAGGTTTAGTAAAGATATCACTATATGTTCCTTAGTAGATACATGCTCCAGTGACACATCTTTACTTTGCACTTTCTCTCTTAAGAAATGATACTTCATCTCAATATACTTTGTCCTAGCATGCAACACTGAGTTCTCAGAAATGTTTATTGCACTGGTGTTATCACAGAAAATCCTTACCTGTTCTGAAATCTTCAACATGAAACCTTCCAAAATGTGTTTCATCCAGATTGCTTGAGTACAATTCATATAAGTTGCAACATATTAAGCTTCTGTTGTAGATTGAGAGATACAACTTTGTTTCTTGCTGCTCCAAGATACTAGTCTTCCTCCAAAAAAGAATTCTCCTCTAGTTGTACTCTTCTTGCCACCAATATTGCATGCCCAATCTGCATTTGTATAATTTTTTTTTAATCAAAGTCTTCTGCATATGGATACCATAATCCATAATAAATTGTGCCTTTCAAATATCTAAAAATTCTTTTGGTCGCTACGATGTGTGTCTCCTTTGGGATTTTCTGAAATCTGGCAACCAATCCTACTGCATGAGCAATGTCTAGACTTATGTGGATAACATAATGTAGTTTACCTATCATTGACCTGTACTCTTTTCATCCACTGATGTAGAATCATCCTCCTTAGAAAATTTACAAATTTTAACCATTGGTGTTCCAACTGATTTACATTCTGCCATTCCAAAAGTCTTCAAAACTTCTTTCACATATTTGGACTGTGTGATGAAAATACCTTCCTTCATATGTTGAATTTGTGGAACTATGAAATTTTTTATTTCACCTACCAGTGACATTTGAAACTCATTCTTCATCTCATTAGTAAAGTCATGACACATATCATCATTTCCTCCAAAAATAACATCATCAACAAATACCTCACTAACTAGTATCTTATTTCCTTTTGACTTGAGATATATATTATTGTCTTCAATGGTTCTCTGAAAACCTATCTTCACCAAGTGAGAGTGCAATCTTTCATACCATGCTCTTTGTGCTTGCTTCAATCCATATAATGCCTTATGTAATTTGCACACCATGTCCTTTTCTACAGTTAAAGCATAACCATCTAGCTGTTCAATATAGACTTCCTCTTCCAATATTCTATTTAGGAATGTTGACTTAACATCCATCTGATATACTTTGAATCCTCTGTATGTTGCAAATGCAAGTAGAGTGCTTACTCCTTCCAATCTTGCAACTAGTCCAAATGTCTCACCATATTCTTTACCTTCTTCTTGTGTATATCCTTTGCATACTAGTCTGGCTTTATTTCTAACCACCTCTCCATCTTCATTCAGTTTATTCCTGAATACCTATTTTGTACCAATTACATGATCGTTCTCCATTCTGGGTAATAGTGACTAAGTATTGTAATTCTCTATCTAGTCAAGTTATTCTTCCATTGCCAATAATGCTTCAAGCTCAATCAAACTATCTTCATCGTCTACCTCTCTACTAGATCTAGACTCATGACTATAACTAGCTTCTCTTCTTTTCCTTACCGGTGGGGTTGATATCGAAACTCTAAACGCAGATTTTGATCTCTGAACACTTCCATCAAAACCATTTAATTCAAATGCGGTTAATTTACCAATGATGGAGTCAAGAGTTACCTTTGTTTTATCAATAGACTTGAGTTCCTGAATGGATGCAACTCAGATAGCATAGACCAGTAGAAGGGTTCTCAACACCTTGCTAACCACTGTGGTATCCTCCACTGTACCTCCAACACTTTTGATCTCTTCAACTATCTCCTTGATCCTCTAACCATATTGTTGAATATTTTCTCCTTCAACCATCCACATATTGTCAAATTTACCTCTCAGACTCTCTTCTTTGGCAATCTTAACATGCTCATCGCTGCTATAGATATCTTCCAGTTTCTTTCATACTTCATAAACAGTCTCCAATCCATGAACATCAACATACTCTAAATCATACAAGGAAATGATAATGGCCTCAAATGCTTGATTGTTCTCCTATTGCTCCTTCTTTTGATCATCTAAAAAACTCCCTCTAGCCAAGTTATATTTAGTAACAACATGTTCCGAATATTGACTTCCTAAGCTCTTGATATAGATATTCATCCTATCACTCCAGATTATGTAGTTTTTCCTATTGAACTTAAAACCTTCTTTCTTCATCATGTTCTCCTAGATCTTTTCCTCAAGTCATAAGGCTTAGAAACAAGAGGACCTAAAATGCTCTGATACCAATTGATAATATGATGAAACAATAACGAGCCGGTCAACTACTAAGAGGGGGGTGTGAATCAGTAGATATAAAATATACTAAAATTTCACCAAACTTAAACTCAACTCATAAACAACTTGCTAAACTAATCGGTTTAGTTACTGTTATCAAAAACTGCAACTAGACTATCAAACTTTACTCATTGACCAAAACATCAATGATATAATGTAACACATTTGAAACTCAAATACCATTTAACCAAAACATTAAACCATTTTAATAACATCAGTAATAGCTCATTTCATATCACTTTCGGCCATCTAAACATATCTAAGTAGCTTGACCAATTAATCATATTAACCATATCAAAACATATCCACAAAATCATTCACCACTTGACACAATGATTTTTCATTTGGAAACCCAAATGGGAAAAACCATGGTTGGGAGGAATACCCACAAATATTTTGAACTCTTCTGAAGTTCGCCTTGTTAGGAGGCAAGCCTTGTTAGAAGCTTATACAATAATGTCCAATTACAAACAGATCCGGTTAGGGACCACCTGGTTAAGAGATTGACTACAATACCTTGTTAAAGGCAATACCTTGTTAGGAGTAACCTCGGTAGAGAATTTCAAATCCAAGCTAATGGATCACCTAGTTAGAGGATTTAGACAACACCAAGCCTGTTAAAGCTTACCCTATTAGGGGATTTAACTATTGTAATGGTTAGAGAACAACAGGGTCTTTTCTGATCTGGTAATAACACTATCTTGCTTAGTCAGATCCTTTTATGCTCGTATTTGCCTTCACAACATTTTGCAGACACTCCTAGTTTGGCAACAGTCACACTACCACACTTAAGCAAATTGCCAGCACAATTACAAACAACTCATCAACCTTAAATACAAATATAATAGGTCGGTAACACATCACAAAACCTAAAAATCTCATAGAGATTACAAACATATCGGTTCAAACTTAACCATTAGATTACATAGAAATCAACTACACATTATTCAAGATAGAATCAACCACTCCTGGACCACCGCACATCAAATCATGTAACTCATCATGCGGTTATCACTTCATGCTATGCACTTACTCATTCCCAAGATAAAAATTTATCTTCACGCACTAAAACCACTTTGAAACTCATCATGTCCATCATGCATACGTGGTATCTTCATCTCCGATTACCATTTGGTCATAGATCATCACAACCAATTCAACAAGCTCCATCATTTAGGGTTCTGCCTATCAACTGGTTAGGGTTATAGGTTGATCACTCTGCTTGAAATACCAATACCTGTTTCATTCACTGCTTTACTACCAGTTGTACTATTACATCATTACCAGTTGCAATACAACTCCATTACTGGTTACTATTGACATCAATGACAATAATATACTTCATTAATGCAATCTTCATGCATTGCGAACAATATCTACTCATTCCTCTGCCAAAGTATAATTCTCTTGATGCCATTGCATAATCGAGAAATTAGTGGGTCATTCCAAAGCATTGATCTCTCAAGTACTCTACCCTACACTTTTCTACACTTATTATCTAAAACATTTTTTTACCTCTGCTATAGATTTCCCATATATGGCATTTGGTTCTATCACCTTTATCAATTATCAAATGGTATGTCACTAATTCTGGTTGATCCTCCTCATCAATCTTATGTATGGCCACCTATATAGTATTTTCAGAGTCTTTTCTCCATGTATCTAAACATTTCATTTCTCTCTTCTCATCTAAAATCCATGTGAGATTCTAGTACTGACCAAATTTTTCAAAGAGTTCATATTTTCCTTTATAACTACCTCTTTACTCTCAAGATATGGCAACTCCTAGATTAGAAGATTCAATATCTTCCAAGTAACACTGATAATAGAAGGAGCTATTGGTATACTCTTAACAACCAAATGCAAATCCTTTATAGTTCCATACTGTGGTTGCCATACACTATACAATGGTTTCAAAATTGTGATAAACTCTTTACACTACTTTGTGTTGGTGTAATTAATTATTCATGTTAGATATTATTAGACCTTACTTAAGTTTACTTAGGATAATGCATTTCATAGTAGTTTGGGTATGAGACACTTGGGTGTTTATGCCACATTGGGATAGTGTTTGTAGGAGAATTTCCACCTTTTATGGTGTGATCTTGTTACTACTCTATCATATCCACTTATTGTGGAGTGATAATTCCACCTTTGGTGGATGATCCACCTCATGTGGAATATTTAACTATTTCTCGTACCCACCACACCTATTTCCTACCTATCCTTGTTTCTTATTGAGCCAAATGTCATGTTTGTGTTCTCATTGCCTTGCCTATATAAGTAGACTCATCTACATTGTATGTAACAACCATTTTTATCTATTGATGAGAATATAGTTTAATCTTGTCCTATATTTTGTCTCTCTTTTTTTTTTCTTTTCATTGAGCTCTTGATCTTGGGAATATCTCACATGGTATAATAGCCATTAGAGCGTCATCGATTCATCTTTGAGAGGCATTATTATGGCGTGAAGAGGCAGATCTGAGGAGTAGCCTCTTTTTGAGGCGTCATAGACTAGATCCGACCTTGCCATCATGTCTGGGTGACTATTTCCATGAATTTTGACTATACATTTGCCTATATTGGGTGAAAGTCAAATTCGGGGCTTAGAGGAAAAATTTAGCCAATTTGGCTATACGATACGGATTTAAAAAAAAAATTTAAAAACTTTATTTTTTCTGTGAATTTTATTATTTAAAAAGGAAACTCATTTCACAGTTTTTTAGATTCAAAAAGTTTATTTAAAAAAAAAAATCAAATTCCTTTTATTTCGGGGGGGTTTATACCCGTCCCAACTCTGTACCACAGATTGTTCCCTTTGCGTAGCTCTGGAGATTTACCTCCCGACCTGCACATGGGTTACAAAATCCTTCCTAGAACCCAACCACTGTACTTCCCACAATAGTCTCCTCAGTGGCTTCCTGGCGGCAACTCCCCAACGACGAACATCTCTCCTCGCTGGTTTCCAGTGACCATCGCTTGTCGTCTGGTTCTTGTCAATCCCTCTGCCATTCAGTGTACTCCATAGCAACGTCGAACTGCTTTGGACACCATTGTTCATGGTGACCTCCTACCAACCAGCACCCTTCATGGCTGGCTTCGCCCTCCGCTGTCGGCAACCTCCCCAGTAGCTGACTGCCGTCCAGGTGACTCCTCCCACTCCACCAGCCTTTAAACCAAGCGGGACACACATCCGCCACATGGGAGGAGGCCACTAGCTCATGGGAAAAACACCCTTTATAGTTAGCTACCACATCATAGACCATACACATAGTCAAATGCCTCGTCAACTTGCCACATCATCATACCATACGAACACGTTAGCATTTTAAGCGAATCTGGCTCCCCCACATCACCAGTTCGTACTGTACAAATACCACATAGGTAGGGAGTGAAGTATTCTATGATGACCATATGGCCATCAAATTTAACCCTACAAGTTTCTCATGTCATTGGTTTTCAAAAAAAATTCAGCCCCCTCCCGTTGAGCTTTGCAGTTTTGCAGTTCAACTTTGGAAGGCCATATCTTGCTCAATTTCGCTCCTTTTTTGGTGCAATTTTTTTGAAATGGGCTAAGTTTTCATATAATTTCTCATGGGGGAATTAATTTATGATTTTGATCGATAATTTTTTTAGAAACATCAGTTTTTGGTTATTGTACCTGTCCAATCCCCATTTCTGCAACTTCCGAGACTCCGTTTGGGCTCATACAAACTCCTTTTTAGATGTCATTTTTTTTGAAAGTAAATAATTTTTTGTCTACTTTCATAATATTCTATCAGTTTGTAGTGATTTTGAGTGGAGGTTTTACTTTTAGAATATGGTCCTTTTTGGCCAATTTGGTACTTGTATTGCATAGATCTATCTTTCTAGTGTTTTGCATTGTAGTTCTCATCCAATTGGTGCAGTTATCATAATTCCACCTCACCATTGTTTGTAAGTGATCTATTGTACACGCACTACATATAAAGTGCCAAAATCATTATTTTGGGGGGGGTACTTTGATTGATTAAATTTGTGGGGTGTCGCTTGTTCTTTTTTGCTCTTGTTTTATTTCCTTTTTTGCTGCTATGGGTTCTCCTAAGTTTCCTTTCTTAAATCCTCATAATTATGCTACTTGGAAAATTGATGCATGGAGTAAACTTATGGAAAACGGACTCTCATTATATTGACTAATCTTGAGGCTGGTCATGTTTCTCACTTGGATTGGCTCACTAAGAATATCATGGAAATTGGTACCTTAAGAAAGTTGTTGACATTATGTGAACCGGTATGTGGACATAATGACATTGTATGTTGTCATTGATGTCAATATGTTGAAGAGGTATGAACCGGCATATCTGAGAACCGGTATAACACTGTGAACTAGCATTTGTGCCAAAGTGAAGTGGTGTGCTTGTTCAAGATGAACCGACATATGGTTATGGGAACTAGCACATGGAAGCGTTGTATAACTACCGGTTGGTAGTCTCAACTTCAGGTTTTCGGTTGAAGTGCTTCAAGCCTGTATGGCTCAACCAGTGATCTTTGTGTAATGAGTAAGTAGTATAACAAAGAACAGATCATGTTGCCATGTCAGCCTTGTGCGCGTGAAGGATCTTGCATGAAGAAGACTATCCCTATCTACCTCAGGAATGTGCGAAGCTTGTAAACGGTGAAAACGGATGATGGATTATCAGCTGCCATGAAATCGATGGATAATGAACGATGGAGAATGTCTTCAGATTTATTCAAGATCTGCTGCATTTAATATAGCATGATCAACGATCGGGATTGAACTATTTCAATTCCTTAACCTAACAGGTCTAGGGTTTAGGGTTTATGCTACCGACCTGTCTATTATCCTATAAGGTCGATGTTGTGATTCTTTCAGAGGTTGTTGGCAAAAGCTATGTGTGAGTATCCAAGAGAAGGGATACGAGATCCTTGCCAGACCAGAGGAGAGAAGTGATACCTGCAGAGTGTAAGTGCAGAAGGTGAAGAGGAGCTTAAGCGGATCTACATTGGCATTGAGTGTTGTTACCAGATCATTGTAATACCTGTTGATCTCTAGCTGCCTCAACAGTTGGAAAATCCCCTAATAGGGTAGCCTTAACCGGCTTGTTGTAAATCCCTTAATAGGGTAACTCAAAGTTATTCAGATCTGGAAAGCTAGAGAGCTCTGGAAATCCTTTAGCTATTGAGTTCTTTAAATCCTCTAACAATGTACTCTTAACTAGGTTCAACCCTTAACCGGGTATTGTAGCCATCCCTTAATCAGGTGATCTCTAACAGGATCAGTTCCTAGCAGAACCTTTTCTAATGTCTTTAACCCGACAAGGCTTCTAACAGAGCGGACTTCCAAAGAGTTCAACAACAAGCTTATGGGTATTCATCCCCACCGTGGTTTTTCCTAGTTGGGTTTCCATGTGAAAAATATGTGTGTCATGTGTGATGCTTTTATCTTATGATGCTTTGTTATTACCTGTTAAGCATATGGTAGTTCTGTGTTTTATGACTATCAATAAAACATGTTGAACTAGTTGTTGTGAAGATATGATGATAGATTACCTGTTCATACATAAGGGTGAAATGGTAGTGTAGTTCTGAGTTGAGTGGAAAGCTCAGTGAGTAACTGGTTTATGATTATTTTAGTTGTTCTGAGTTTTACCAGTTGCACTCTATTTCAAACCGGTGTCACTGTTTGCCAGTCATTTGGAGTGATTGCTGCTGAACCAGTTTAGGTTTGTATTTTGTCTGTACTTATTCACCCCCCCCCTCTCAGTACTGGTTTGGTACTATCCGTTCATCATTGAGTTATCAAAAGTATTTATCAAAGGATCTCATCTTTCATATTGATAAATATACTCTAATCAATGATTCTTGGCAAAAGTTTCAACACTTGTATGGTCAAGTTGATGAGATTACAGGATATCAGATTGATAGTGATCTGACCATGTTAGATCCCAAGAAATTTGATACTATACACGATTATGTCACTAAGGCAAAAGAGTTGAGGGCACAACTCAAGTATTGTGGCATTGATAAGAAGGATACTCAATTGATCTTCAATTTGATGGGCAAGCTCTCTAGGTTCTCTATGTTGTAAGCTTAACCACTTGAGGTAAAGATCCCAGTAAAATGATGAAGAGGGAAGGTCCAAAGTTTAATAGGGAAAATTTCAGTATATGGAAAGATAGGATGAAGATATTCATCAGAAGCATGGGTGCTCAACACTAGAGTTATGTTGAGAATGTCTATGTTGTCCCTATCGGTACTCTCACCGATGACCAAAAGAGAGAGATACAAGAAAATGGGCAAGTCATGGAAGCCCTTATTAGTAGTTTATCTGACATTGAGTTTATTGATGTTCAGGACAAGGTAAATCCCAAAGAGGTATGGGATGCTTTTGAAAATATCTATGGTGGTGATGAACATGTAAAACAGGCTAAGGAAGAAAGCCTGAGAGGGAAGTTTGAAGATATGCGAATGGTTGAAGGTGAGACCATTCAACAATATGGAATAAGAATCAAAACAGTTGTTCGAGAAATCAAGAGTGCAGGTGGTAAAATAGAAGATTCCACTATGGTAAGCAAAGTCTTGAGATCCCTATTGCCGGTCTATGCAATAAGGGTTGCTGCTATTTAGGAGCTGAGATCAATAGACAAAACTAAGGTATCCTTGGACTCCATCATAGCCAAGTTGACAGCCTATGAGCTAAATAGTTTTGATGGCAGTGTTCAAAAGATTGAATCAGATTTTAAAGCCTTTGCTATACCATCCAAAAAAGGAAAAGAAGCTAGTACTAGTGGTGAACCTAGATAGAGCAGAGAAATGGATGATGAGGAGATTCTGATGGCATTTGAAGCTCTCCTTGCTAGGAAGCTTCCTGAAGGAACTAGTAAATACAAAGGTAAGCTACCTTTGAAATGCTTTTCTTGTAACCGGATAGGACATATTGCTATAAACTATCCTAATGGCGATAACAAGGACAAACCATAAAGGTTCAGGAAATTCAAAGGAGGAAACCAGAGAAACTGTTTTGTGGCAGTTGATGAAGGTGTCACAGATAAAGAATCAGAGGATGAAGAAAATGAAAGATATTGTGTTTGTTGCTATCAAAGAAGATGTGTCAGACAAGAAGGCTCTTGTCTCTTGGTTTGATAACTCCAATGAGTGGATCATTGACAGTGGTTGTTCTCACCATATGACTGGTGACTGGAGAAAGTTTCTATCCTTGGAGGAGTATGATGGAGGTGTGGTTTACTTTGGCAATGATGCACCCTGCATGGTCAAAGGCAGAGGGTCCATCTCTCTGAATGGAAAGAGCAGTGCTGACAATGTGTACTGGGTTGATGGTCTCGGACACAACCTTCTAAGTGTTGCCTAGCTGAATGACAGTGACCTCACTTTGGAATTCAAGAATGGAGTTTGCAGAATCAAAGGAAAAGATGGTGAATTGGTGGCCACCGACATGCAGAACAAAGGTAACCTATTTGATCTGAATGCAAATATAAGTACATGTCTTATGGCTAAGTTTGATGATAGCTGGATATGGCATAGGAGACTCTGCCATGTAAACTTTGATAACATTATGAAGGCTAGTAAGATCAGGGCAGTTAGAGGGTTGTCAGTGCTAAGCAAACCAGATAATACCTTGTGCAAAGAGTGTCAATTGGGGAGAATGTTTTCCTCAACCTTTAAGGGTAAATCTTTCATTGCTGACAACTTGCTTGATCTTGTGCATACTGATTTGTGTGGTCCTATGAAAACTAGAAGTGTGCAGGGTGATAGGTACTTCATGATTCTCACTGATGACTACTCAAGAATGATGTGGGTCACGTTCTTGAAAGACAAGTTTGAAGCCTTTGTGAAGTTAAAATCTTTCAGAGCATTAGTGGAGAAGGAAAGTGGTAAAAGGATCAAGTGTCTCAGAACTGATCAAGGAGGGGAATTCACTTTCAGTGAATTCAACAAGTATTGTGAAGAATTTGGCATCAAGAGACAACTGTTTGCCCCCCAAACTCCACAGAAGAATGGCCTAGCAGAGAGGAATAACTAGACTATGGTTGAAGTAGTTAGAACCATGTTGATTCAAGGAAAGGTAGCTCACACCTTTTGGAGAGAAGTGGTGAGTACTGTAGTCTACACAATGAACTGGGTACTCATTAAGAAAGGTAAGGAAAAAACTCCTTATGAGTATTGGATCAGTAAGACACCCGTGGTTAGCTACTTTAGGGTATTTGGTAGCAAATTTTACATCAAGAGGAGTGAACATTAGGGAAAATTTGAAGCTAAATGCGATGAGGGAATATTCCTAAGATATTCCACCAAGAGTAAAGCTCTCAAGTGTTTCAACAATAGGACTCAGAGAATTATGGAAAGTATCAATGTAAGAGTTGAAGAATCGTCTGAGAAAACTGAGGAAACTGGCAGTGAGCAAGCTATAAACAAACCGGTTGCAACCTTCTGGGAATCGGTTGTCAGTCAACCAAGTACCAGTAACAGTGTTCCTGAACTGGTGAATGTTGATACTAATGAAGATGAGGATGAAGAGGAAAAGCAAGAAGAACCAGTCAAGACCATTCCTCGACATGTCAAGCTAAATCATGATCCTAAGCAGATCATAGGAGATAAGGATGCAAGAATCCTTACAAGAAGAAAGATCAGAGAAAACTCATGTATGATCTCTGAATTTGAGCCTAAATCATTCAAAGAGGCTCATAAAGATGAAGACTGGATCAAGTCAATGGAAGAGGAACTTGACCAGATAGAGAAAAATGGTACATGGTCCTTGGTACCCAGACCAGAGCATAAAAATGTCATTGACACCTGTAAAGCGGAAAATCGCGATCGAACCCTAGTTGCCCTCCCCTCTTCCAACTCCGAGGAGAGAGAAGGGAGGTTCGCTAGGGTTGATGGTTTTCACTTAGGGAGAGACTTTACATTCAAAAGAGGGGTTGAAACCCACAAGATCCAATCCCACGCAATGCAAGATTGGATGCTAAATGAGTTTCAAGGGTTAAGAAAGCAAGGCTACCCTCTTTTGTAAAGAATGTGCATAGAAGAATTAAGCTAGGAATGCATAGAAAGTGAGAAAGATTCTCTTATAAACTGAGATTGGAATACAGTATGAAGCTGCGGACCTGGAATTAGCAGTAAAATGTCGATACGGCACTGTCCTGCAAATTTGAGCAAAAGTTGTCGGGACGATGGCGCCCGGTGCCACGGTCCTCCGAAAAATCCGCGAAACGAAGGGGGATCTATTCGTCTCTGCACAAAGATTCCAGATCTTCAATTTCAGCTGCGTACCTGCAACCTACACATAGAAAAGTGAAGACGATTGGGGGGTTAGGGATTAGGGGTTTGCCTTTAGGTCAAACCCCGGTTTTGGAATTAACCAAGAAATGAGCAAGTGTTGTAAATGTAAATAACTGTAAAACAAGTACTAATACCTTGTTCTAAGGATGTTTGTATCCTTATGTGCGAAGGTATAGATGTTGTATGTTGTAGTAGTATGTAGTAAGTGATCTCCTCTTCAATGGTTGAATCCTTGTCTTGAATGCAACACTTAGCCTTGAATGGAGACTTGAAATGATCAATTGCTTGAAGGAATGCTTGAATGCTTGAATGCTTGAGTATAGTTTCCACACCTTTTCCATCATATCGAATGAAAGAGGAAAATGTCATTTATATACTTGTCAATTAGGGCTGATAGACTGATTTTCCCGACCTTAGGCCGACCAGGAAAGATAATTTTCCAATTTGCAAACATAAAGACCCGAAGTCCAAAAGAGACCGGGCCCAAAATAGGACCCAGGGACCAGGGCGCTGGGCACCATGGTCCTAGGGGACCAGGGTGCTGGGCGCCCTGGTCCTGAAGGACCAGGGCGCTGGGCACTCTGGTCCCACCTCCCGGGACAGCAGGGTGCAAAGGAGGTTCAGGCCAGGGTGCAAGAAAATGCAGTTGTCAGTGTCATAATCAGGTTTCGGGGTCTCCATTCAGGTTGCGTGTTGCGTCGCCATCATGAAGACCGAAATGCAGTCGAAATTGCAAGTGTCACAATTTTAGGACGCTACATTTAGCCCCTACTTTAGCGGGAGTATAGGCGTATGCTCATACTTCCGGTAAAGTACAAGGAAACAATATTGAAAGACTTTCACCACGTCAAGGAGGCAAGACACACCAAGCCCCCAGTGGACTAAGGATCTTATGACTTCGATTGACAAAGTAAAAGGGAAGATCACAAGGGAGAACCATGACTGTCAGTAGTAAGGTTCCCTCACTATGAGTCATGCAAGAAAGATATCAAAAATTTTCAAGGCAAGGTTAAATTTGCCAAGAAATTTTCAAGTATCTTGAAAAGATATGAACGGGATGTATGCCCCCCTACGTTAAAGCGATCGCACACACCTCACTAGGGGTGATTGCTTTAAGGTAGTGATACATATAAGAAATGAGAAAGGAGCACATTATCACAAGGATTTAGCCCCCAAGTGTGAGATAAGCCCAAGGATAATAGACACAAAACACAAAGCACAAGGTGACTTCGCTTTCCTTGGGGTCAGTATGCTGTATGATAATTCATGTATATCATATGTATATATGCATAATTGTTCTTCATTCCCCAATCAAGGATGGTCACCTAGAAGAAGGGAACACATGTGTCTTTTGAGTCAACATGAGAGAGATCGAGAGATCTCAATGCTTTGCATCGTCCTCAAGTAGACAACACCAAGGACAACAAATAGAAGAATGAGAATAACGTATAGAAGAAGTAACACAAGAGAGGAGGAGAGAATCTGCTATGCTAATGTAACTAGTCTAGCACGTCATCTACCCCCTGATCTTGCTGATCAATGTTTCTGGAAGGCAGGGAACACGCTAGAGGAGGAACATTCAACACAGTAGATGGAGCTATCACAAGATCCAAAGAAGGGCTATGTTCATGTTCCAAGCCACGCTGTTCTTGTCTAGGAGCTAGGATAAGTGCTTTAGAAAATTTGTTAGATAAATGGTTATCAACATCAACAAGTTCATATTCACTATCAGAAGCAAGAGAAGTAACATTTTCATCTATATCATCATCAAGATTTATAAAAATAGGGTCTTTAACTCGCATAGGATCAAGACCATCATGCATATTATGTTTAGGAGATTTCGGCTCAATCGTCGGCTGAGGAGAAAATGGAATAATGCTTGTTGAAGGTGTTTTTGGAGATGGGGAAGTTTGAGAAGCAGCTGCTTGAGCCCTAAGACGACACTTTCGTCGGCGTTCACGTGCAGAACGATTACGTCTAGTCTTAGTAGGAAGTGGAGAAGATTGAGGAGGAGGAACTGCTCCATATAAAGGAGGAATTTTTGGTTTAGGAAGAAGACCAAGTCCATCATGACGAGGAGGTATAGGTCTACTTTTAGAAGGTTTATTAGGCATAGACATAGTCACATCCATAGGGATGGGTTGGGAATCTTCTTGAGGAAAGACATTAGTTTTATCTTTCAAAGGAAGAACTTCCTTCTCAAGAATGATAGGAATATCAAGTTTAGGTGTTCTAGGTTCACTTAGAGATAGGATCATATCTGTTTTCCACTTTTGATAAGATTTGAAAAGATGATCACTTCGCGGAGGAAGAGATTGGAATTGTTTAGGCCAAAAGTAATCAATAGGAACACTAGAAGTTCTTTCAGCTGGTTTAAAGAGACTATGATTGATAGTAACAATTTCACCATTATGGGAAAATTTCAAGCATTTATGTATAGGAGAAGCAATAGCCTTCATGGAAGATAGCCAAGGATGGCCAAGCTTCACACGAAATTGTTCGGATGAAGGAATAATAGCAAAGTTCACATCAAGGGATTTGTTATCGACCTCAATAGGCAATGTAATAGAACCAATTACAGGAGAAGAAAATGCATCAAATAGTTTCACAATCACATCTGTTTTGTCATAAATCACTTGATTCAATTGCAAAGTAAAAAGAAATTCTTCAGTAATAACATTAATCATGCACGAAGGATCAATAAGCACTCCACGGCAAGGTGTATTCTTGACTTTTGCAACTATGTATAAAGGACCATCAGGTGCCCTAATGGTTTCACTAGAATCAAATGTGATGGAAGGTTCTTTAGGGTTTTCTTGCTGCTCTACAAAGTTAATCACATTCAGAGTCATAGACACAAGACCATCAGATGAGAGAGAGGAATCATTAGCCTCAATTGTGTTAGAGGTATGAGAAGGTAATGGATCAGTGAAAATCTGAAGATTTTGATTAGGAGGAGCTACGGATGTATTGCCTTTATCGTTCACTCCAGAAACAGAAATAGTATTATTATCAATCAAATCTTGAATTTTACCCTTTAAAGAAAAACATTTTTCAGTATCATGCCCAGGCTGACGATGAAATTGACAAAAAGCTTTGTTATCAAAATAAGGTGAAGTAATCTTTGCAGGATCAATTTGTCTTATAGGAGGAAGAGTAAGCACATTTTGTTCCAATAACTTATTCATAAACTATGCAATGATTCATTCAAAGGAGTAAACTTTCTTTCTTTCTTGAAAAATTTAGAAATAGGAGGCACACCTGATGCTGCATTCACATTGTTGTTGATGATGTTTTCATTGAATTTGATGGAATCTCTGTTCGGTTTAAACTTCCCAAATGGTTGTTGACTGCTATCACCCTTATCACTCGGAGCCATAGGATGTGATTGTTCCATTTGACTCACAGTCAGTTGATAATTGTGAAGAGTGGCACACAACTGTTGGAAAGAAGTAAACTCAGAAAATAGAAGTTTGTCTCGAATATCTTTTTGTAAATTAGAAATAAAGATTCTTTGAATATCATTGTCAGGCACTGGAAAAGAAATTTGAGCATACAAATGCTTATATCTACCAATGAAATCAGTCACTTTTTCTTTAACACCTTGTTTACAATGCATTAAATCAATCAAAGTAACTTTAGGACTTATATTGTTTTGAAATTGTTGAATGAAAGCATTTGCAAGTTGTTTGAAAGAAGTAATAGAATAAGAAGGCAACGAGCAATACCATTGTAGGGCTTTGTCTCTTAATGTTCTAGTGAACAGTTTTGCAAGCAACCTTTGGTCATAAGCAAAATCAGTACATATTGTTTGAAAGGTCTTAACATGTGTTAGAGGATCACCCTTACCATTATAAAGCTCCAAATGCGGGATTTCAACATGTTTAGGAGGGATAGCTCGAACAATGTCAAGAGAAAGTGGGCTCGCAACATCAAATGTGGGCACACTAAACTTAGATTGATTCATAGAGGCAATTTGTTGCTGTAAAGAAGAGACAGTTTGTGCAAGATTGTTAATGGTCGCTTCAGTCGAAGAATTCATATTAGATGTGTTAGATTGAGATGGAGGTGTTATGTTATTGAAAGAAGGTAGAGAGTAAGGTGGTGGGACCCTATGATAGTCAGTCATAGGAGATGATTGGACAAGAGGAACACTACAAGGAGGAATGGAATGGTTAAATGAATTGCCCCCTTGCGTCATGTTCATTTGTGGAGATGTAATAGGAACACTCATTGAAGGAATGAATGAAGAAGTCAGATTAAATGAAGGAATAGGTTTAATTGAAGAAGAGGGAGGATTTCCCCCATGACTAGTGATCACAGGGGGAATGTCTTGTATAGAAGTAGCCATTATGTTTGATGTAAAGGTAGGTATGCTAGCAATAGAAGTCATCAAAGGAATAGAATGATTGACTTGAGTAGGAGGTTGTGTATAACCCAAATTTTCAGCACAACTCTTCATAGGCATCACATTCGAATCCACAATGTGTGCAATACCATGCAAAATGTCAATTCCATTCTTATCACTTTGAAGCATACGTTTTAGACCCTCAATTAAAGGAAGAGCTTGACTATCAGGGTATTCTTGAGACATCCATTGTCAAAAATTGTCAAATTGGTTATCCAATTTCGAAAGTTGTTCTTCAGAAACCTCATGGAGAGCTTCTTCATCATTAGGAGGATTAGAGGAATTACCCATGTCCTCGTTAAAAAGGCTATTCAAATTAGGTTCCATCTCCTCAGTAGTTAAATAATTCTACGGCTTCGTCTAACGGGAATAGTGTAAGTAGGGCTTATTGTTGTAAAACTCATGCACTAGAAAGAGAGAGAAGATTTTGAATTTAGAGGTAGCAATTTTCAATAAAATCAGCCAATCTTCTGGATTTAAGCTGTTAAATGCAATCACGACAGTCTCCCGAAATTTCGGAAAAAATGTCCGGGACCGTGGCGCTCGGAGTGCAACACGGTCCTTGCAACTTTTTCCGAAATTTGCAGGGATGAAAGGTATGATGATTTTAAAGCTAATCTGAAAAAATTGAGTGATTTTACAATCTGTAGATAGGCCAAATTAAAGTTGCAATCTTGAAATTGAACCCTACCAAGATTGTCAAAAAATGCAAAATTTGAATTTTGAAAAAGAGAGGGAAACTGAAATTTTGAATTTTATGATTTTAGAGGGAATGTCAAAAGCAATGCAAATTTTGAAATTTGAAAATTGACTCAATTTCACGCAAAATTCAATTTTGAAAGCGGAAATCAAAGTTGTTGTAATTAAGCAATTAATTTCAAAAGTCACAAATTGCAAGAATTTGAATAAAGCACTGAAATTTCGAATGAATGCAAATACACTTTTCAGATTTAGGACAGTAAGAACACAATTTTGACACAAAATTTCAATTTCAATGATTTTTGAATGTTTAGAAGCCTTAATCCAAGCAATCACAAGACCAACTTTGACTGTAATTTTGAAAGTGTTAGATTTGATAAAATCAGCCAAAATTCTGGATTTTAGCAGGAAAATACAATAAGATCTAGCTTCCGAAATTTCAGAAAAAATGTCAGGGACGATGGCTCTCGGAGTGCACACGGTCCTCGCAACTTTTTTCCAAATTTTCAGGGATGAAAGATATTGTGATTTTATTGCGGAATCCAAAGTTACAGCTGATTTGGAGATGTTTTGATCAGTGAAATTATCGAACAAAGGTTGAATCAAGAGGGTTTTGACACTTAACCACTTAATTTTCAAAATTAAAGCACAGACATGAATTGATAATTTGTAATAGAAGGGCAGATCTGAAACAAGCATTAATAATTAAACATTTCACAAGTTTAATTACTTAAAAAGAAAATTTAGGGTTTTTATGCAATTAACCTCTAAAATTTTGCCAAAGATCAAACATGGAAATGTAATCAAGGAATCCAATTTTCAGATCTAACCATGAATAATTAGAAAGGATGTTCACGTCGGGTTCACCAAAATGTAAAGCAGAAAATCGCGATCGAACCCTAGTTGCCCTCCCCTCTTCCAACTCCGAGGAGAGAGAAGGGAGGTTCGCTAGGGTTGATGGTTTTCACTTAGGGGAGAGACTTTACATTGAAAAGAGGGGTTGAAACCCACAAGATCCAATCCCACGCAATGCAAGATTGGATGCTAAATGAGTTTCAAGGGTTAAGAAAGTAAGGCTACCCTCTTTTGTAAAGAATGTGCATAGAAGAATTAAGCTAGGAATGCATAGAAAGTGAGAAAGATTTGCTTATAAACTGAGATAGGAATACAGTATGAAGCTGCGGACCTGGAATTAGTAGTAAAATGTCGATACGGTGCTGTCCTGCAAATTTGAGCAAAAGTTGTTGGGACGATGGCGCCCGACGCCACGGTCCTCCGAAAAATCCGCGAAATGAAGGGGGATCTGTTCGTCTCTGCACAAGGATTCCAGATCTTCAATTTCAGCCGCGTACCTGCAACCTACACACAGAAAAGCGAAGATGATTGGGGGGTTAGGGATTAGGGGTTTGCCTTTAGGTCAAACCTCGGTTTTGGAATTAACCAAGAAATGAGCAAGTGCTGTAAATGTAAATAACTGTAAAACAAGTACTAATACCTTGTTCTAAGGATGTTTGTATCCTTATGTGCGAAGGTATAGATGTTGTATGTTGTAGTAGTATGTAGTAAGTGATCTCCTCTTCAATGGTTGAATCCTTGTCTTGAATGCAACACTTAGCCTTGAATGGAGACTTGAAATGATCAATTGCTTGAAGGAATGCTTGAATGCTTGAATGCTTGAGTATAGTTTCCACGCCTTTTCCATCATATCGAATGAAAGAGGAAAATGTCATTTATATACTTGTCAATTAGGGCTGATAGACTGATTTTCCCGACCTTAGGCCGACCAGGAAAGATAATTTTCCAATTTGCAAACATAAAGACCCGAAGTCCAAAAGAGACCGGGCCCAAAATAGGACCCAGGGACTAGGGTGCTGGGCGCCATGGTCCTGGGGGACTAGGGCGCTGGGCGCTCTGGTCCCACCTCCCGGGACAGCAGGGTGCAAGAAAATGCAGTTTTCAGTGTCATAATCAGGTTTCAGGGTCTCCATTCAGGTTGCATGTTGCGTCGCCATCATGAAGACCGAAATGCAGTCAAAATTGCAAGTGTCACAATTTTAGGATGCTACAACACCAAATGGGTGTTCAGAAACAAGCTGAATGAGGATGGCACAGTGATTAGGAATAAAGCTAGATTGGTGTGCAAAGGATATGCTCAAGAAGAAGAAGACTATGGAGAAACCTTTGCTCCTGTAGCCAGATTGGAAGGAGTTCGTATGCTTCTTGCATATGCAGCTTTTAAAGGCTTCAAAGTATATCAAATGGATGTAAAATTTGCATTCCTAAATGGTGTACTTGAAGAGGAGGTGTATATTGAGCAACCAGATGGGTTTGCCCTATCTGAAGATAGTGGCATGGTATGTAGGCTACATAAAGCCTTATATGGTCTAAAGCAAGCACCTAGGGCATGGTATGAGTGCCTACATTCCCATCTTGTGAAGATTGGATTTGAGAGAACAAGTGAAGATAGCAATATCTACTTGAAGTCTGAAGGAGATCAGATCTTGATCTGTGAGGTATTTGTTGATGACATTATCTTTGGTGGTAATGACAAGATGAGTCATGAGTTTGTTGATAAGATGAAGGAAGAGTTTGAGATGTCACTCATAGGGGAGATTAAGTTCTTCATTGGACTACAAATTCAATAGATGAAGGATGGAATCTTTATCACTCTGTCCAAATATGTCAAAGAGGTGTTGAAGACCTTTGGCATGGAAGATAGCAAACCGGTTGGTACACCGATGGTGACCGGTTGTAAACTATCCAAAGAGGATGACACTGCATTGGTTGATGAGAAGGAATACTGATCAATGATTGGTAAGTTGCATTATGTAATACATAGTAGATCGGATATTGCACATGCAGTTGGCATTACTGCAAGGTTCTAGAAAAGTCCAAGAGAATCCTACTTGGTTGCAGTCAAGCGGATTCTTAGGTATCTGAAGGGAACTGTTGACTATGGATTGTGGTATCCCTATAGCAAGGACTTCAACTTGAAAGTGTTCACAGATGCTGATTGGGGTGGTAATGTAGATGACCAGAAGAGTACAACCGGTGATGCATTCTTCCTTGGTGGTAGACTAATCTCATGGATGAGTAAAAAGTAGAGTTGTATCTCTGTCAACAGCGAAAGTGGAGTATGTTGCAGCTTTCATGAACTGGACTCAAACAATTTGGATGAAGCATGTACTGAAAGGCTTCAAAATCCCTATACCCGAACCGGTAAGTATATTCTATGATAACACAAGTGCTATCAATATTTCAAAGAATCCGGTTTTACATTCTAGAACCAAGCACTTTGAGCTTAAGTATCATTTCTTAAGGGAAAAGGTTCAGAACAAAGAGATTGCACTGGAGGATGTGTCTAGTAAGGAGTAGTTAGCAGACATATTCACCAAGCTTCTTCCCAAGACTACATTTACACACTTAAGAGGTGAATTAGGGGTACTTCCCCTTCAAGAGGTGAACTAAAGGTATATTCTCCACATCAGTCATGTATTGCATAGTCAAATCTTTCTTCAGGATTGATGTGTTGAAGGATGCTACTCCTCAGGGGAAGCAACATAATGCAACCGAGAAGCTTGTGCCTCCACTTTGACATTGATGTCAAAGGGGGAGAAGATGTCAAGTGGAGAAGATATCTATAGAAATTGGGGGAGAAAATGTGAAGTGGAGAGATATCTTTGTATATTGCCATCAATGCCAAAAGGGGAGATTGTTGGCATTATGTGAACCGGTATGTGGACATAATGACAATTTTATGTTGTCATTGATGTCAATATGTTGAAGAGGTATGAACTGGCATATGTGAGAACCGGTATAACACTGTGAACCGACATTTATGCCAAAGTGAAGTGGTGTGCTTGTTCAAGATGAACCAGCATATGGTTATGGGAACCGGCATATGGAAGCATTGTATGACTACTGGTTGGTAGTCTCAACTTCAGGGTTTTTGGTTGAAGTGCTTCAAGCCTGTATGGCTCAACTGGTGATCTTTGTGTAATGAGTAAGTAGTATAACAAAGATCAGATCATGTTTCCACGTCAACCTTGCACGCGTGAAGGATCTTGCATGAAGAAGACTATCCCTATCTACCTCGGGAATGCGCGAAATTTGTAAACGGTGAAAACACGTGATGGATTATCAACTGCCATGAAATCGGTGGATAATGAATGATGGAGAATGTCTTGAGATTTATTCAAGATTTGCTGCATTTAATATATTATGATCAACGATCAAGATTAAACTGTTTGAATTCCTTAACCTAACAGATCTAGGGTTTAGGGTTTATGCTACCAACCTGTCTGTTGTCCTATAAGGTTGGTGCTATGATTCTTTCAGAGGTTGTTGGCAAAAGCTGTGTGTGAGTATCCAAGAGAAGGGATACAAGATCCTTGCCAGACCAAAGGAGAGAAGTGATACCTATAGAGTGTAGGTACAGAAGGTGAAGAGGAGCTTAAGTGGATCTGCATTGGCATTGAGTGTTGTTACCAAATCATTGTAATACCTGTTGATCTCTAACCACCTCAATAGTTGGAAAATCCCCTAACTAGGTAGCCTTAACCGGCTTGCTATAAATCCCTTAATAGGGTAACTCAAAGTTATTGAGATCTGGAAAGCTAAAGAGCTCTGGAAATCCTTTAGCTATTGAGTTCTTGAAATCCTCTAACAAGGTACCCTTAATAGGGTTTAACCCTTAACCAGGTATTGTAACCATCCCTTAACCAGGTGATCTCTAACAAGATCGGTTCCTAGCAGAACCTTTTGTAATGTCTTTAACTAGACAAGGCTTCTAACAGAGCGGACTTCCAAAGAGTTCAACAACAAGCTTGTGGGTATTCATCCCCATCATGGTTTTTCCCAGTTGGGTTTCCTCATGAAAAATATGTGTGTCATGTGTGATGCTTTTATCTTATGATGCTTTGTTATTACCTGTTAAGCATATGATGGTTCTATGTTTTATGCCTATCAATAAAACATGTTGAGCTAGTTGTTGTGAAGATATGATGATAGATTACCTGTTCATACATAAGGGTGAAATGGTAGTGTAGGTCTGAGTTGAGTGGAAAGCTCAGTGAGTAACTGGTTTATGATTGTTTTAAATGTTCTGAGTTTTACCGATTCCACTCTATTTCAAACTGGTGTCACTGTTTGCCAGTCATTTGGAGTGATTGCTGCTGAACTAGTTTAGGTTTGTATTTTGTCTATACTGATTCACCCCCCCCGTCTTAGTACCGGTTTGGTACTATTCATTCATCATTGAGTTATCAAAAGTATTTATCAAAGGATCTCATCTTTCATATTAATAAATATACTCTAATCAATAATGCTTGGCAAAAGTTTTAACACTTGTATGGTCAAGTTGATGAGATTACGGTATATCAGATTGATAGTGATCTAACCATGTTAGATCCCAAGAAATTTGATACTATACAAGATTATGTCACTAAGGCAAAAGAGTTGAGGGCACAACTCAAGTATTGTGGCATTGATAAGAAGGATACTCAATTGATCTTCAATTTGATGGGCAAGCTTTCACAAGAATATGCAGCATTTGTTTCTAGTTTCGAAACTCATAGGATGACAATGGGTTCAAGCTACACAATGCCTACATTTGATGCTTTTGCCAAAATGTTGATGATGGAACAAACTAAGTTAATAAGCATGGGTATTCCTAAGACTTCTAAGTCTCAAGCATTAGTGGAAAATCAAGGGAACAAAGGAAACCAAAGAAAGGACAACTCAAACAAGAAGAAATGACAATCAAAGCCTAAGGAAAAAGCACCATCTTCTCCACAACAAGGAGGTTCATCCTCTGCCAAGAAGGACAATTCACCAAAGAGGGAGAGACCTACTTGTGCCTATTGTAAAAATTTTGGTGATGAGAAGCATTGTTTCCATTCTAAGAAGATTGATGAGCTCACACATATCCTCAAAAAGCACAACATTGATTTGCCTAATGCCTACAAGAAGGATGATTCATCAACTTCCACTTCCGCTCATTCAAAAGGGAAAGGGAAAGAATTCATGGCTTCAACAAGTGGGAAGACTTTCTCTTTTAGGACAAAAAAAGGGAAATCTCTTTGTGCTACTACAAGAATTGATTCAGGGAGATGGCTTCTAGATTCAGGGGCTTCTCATCATATGGCATCTTTGTAGTCTATGTTTTCTACATTTGAGCTTTGCACCATGCCATAGATTTTGATGGGTAATCATACATACATGGATGTAATTGGGAAAAGATCTATTGCCATCAAGGTTAACTCCTTCAATGATGTGTTGTGTGTACCCCACTTGACAAACAATCTCCTTTCCATCTATCAAATCATACATGGGGGAACTAAGAGAATTATGGAGTTCACACCTGAGTCAGTTTTCATTAAAGACATGAAGACCAGAGCTATCATTGTGATTGGGGTGGTTGATCATGCATCTTGGTTATACTCCTTTTCAGATTTTATTGATGAGGATGATTTCACATATGATGATTCTACATATGATGATCACACTTCTTGTGATGATTCAGATTTTGAGGAGAACTTTGGGTACTTGAACTTGGGGGTTCTCACATGTGACCCCATTCTTGAGCCTTGTGTTTCATCTCCTTCTCTTGATATTGCATCACCTATTGCACCTAATGATGTAGATAGTACAACAGTTTTGCCTTCTTGTGATTCAGTGCAACAGGATATTTTATGTCTTCCAACTTCAGTTTCTTGGGATGATTACTTGATAGAAATTGCAGGTTTGTTTGTGGAGTCCTACATTGATGATTTGGGAGACATCATTGATGATATTCATCTTCTCTTTGATAAAGATGATCCTTCTTTAATTGTTGATAGGGAACACTCTGACCCTCTTGTTCATTCTCTACATGATCATTCTTTCAAGGTTGACATGATTGTGGATTCTTATGCACAACAAGTGGAGGAGGTCTCTTTATACTTAGAGGAGACATGTGAGTCTTTGGCTATTGTTCTACATTCATCTCCACTAGATCTTGGAGTACCTTTTTCAGTAGTGTGGAGTAGTTCACCACCTTTGGAGGGGGTATCTTTCATCATCAACATGGGGACACTTAAGCAGTTTTCAGAGACTTCATTCATCATGAGTTTTTTTCCTACATCTTCCCTTCATGATTGGGGAAACTTCATGGATACACCTATGGTTTTGTTTCCTTCTAAGGGGAGGAATGGTGTTTGACATCCATGGAGAAGTTTCTTCATTCATTCTCAAGCTTCTATAATTGGTGCAAATTCTACATTGAGGGGGGGCTACCTAGCTTCTCTTCTACTCTCATATCAAGGGGAATTTTTCCTCACCTGGGGATTTGCTCCTCACATGCTTCTATGAGAGTTCTCTTGTATAGTTTTCATCTCTCTTTTGGGGGAGGGTTTTTTCCCATTGGGTTTTTCTCTCTTTTCCTGCTTTGTGAGAGATTTCATTGCATTGGTTTGCATGCATTTGCATTTGTACATGGGTACCTAACATAGCCTCATAGTCGGGACCCATCTTGCATTACTTAGTTGCATTGTAGACTTAAGTGCATTCCCCTAAGGTGCACTTAAGGGGGGGTGTTGGTGTAGTTAATTATTCATGTTGGATATTATTACACCTTACTTAATTTTACTTAGGATAATTCATTTCATAGTAGTTTGGGTATGAGACACTTGGGTGTTTGTGCCACATTGTGGTGTGATCTTGTTACTACTCTATCATATCCACTTATTGTGGAGTGATAATTCCACCTTCGGTGGGTGATCAACCTCATGGGAAATATTTTATTGTTTATCCTACCTACCTACCACACCTATTTTTGTTGGAATTTGCATGAAGATTGCATTAATGATATGTTATGTTGTCATTGATGTCAATTGAACTAGTAATGATATTGTTGATATTGTCTTATAACTGGTAGGAAGAAATTTGTGAAGGTTATTGTAAACCGGTATGTAAGTTTGTGAGTTGAACTGATAATCAGAGCAAAAGGTTAAACCCTTTCTATATTATGTAACCGCTAAACCCTACCAGTTGTTTTTGTTAAACCCTAACCGATTAAGGTTGTTGAACTGGTTATGTTAGTTTATGATCTGATGTTGAGCGGTAATGATGGTGACACGTAAGGTCATTGTATGAAGACAAGTTCATCATGTTTTGGAACAATTGTTTTTCTAGGGAATAAGAAAAGTGTATTGCATCTAATGCAAAATGTGTGATGAGTTACTGAGAACGATGAAGTGGTAATCAAGGAGCGGTTGAGGTTTTCTTGATTGATGTGTAGAGATTGCTATGAAATCCAATGGTCATGCTGTACCAACTTTTTTATAATCTCAATGAGAGGATTAGATTTTTTTTGTGTTACTGACCTAATTGATTTGTATTTAAGGTTGATGAAGTTCTTTTGTTAAGTTTTGGCAAGAGTTGGCAGAAATCAGTTGAGTGTGTGGTTGACGAACCAAAGAATGAGTCTACAGTTTGAGTGAAGGCAGATAGAAGCTTAAATGGATCTGATCAAGCAAGTGTAGTGCTATTCAAATAGATTAAGAAACTCTTGTTATTTTCTAACAATTACAGCAGAATTGAAATCCCCTAACCGGGTAAGCTCTAACAAGCTTGGTTACCTAAAAAATCCTCTTACAAGGTGGTCCATTAGATTGGGTTTTCAAATCCTCTACTGAGGTTACTCCTTATAGGGAATTTGCTTCTAACAAGGCATTTATAGTCAATCCCTTAACCAGGTGATTGCTAACAGGATTAGTTCTTAACATGACTTTTGTAAAAGCTTTAACAGGCTTGGCTCCTAACATGGCGAACTTCAGAAGAGTTCAGATATTATCTTGTGAGTCTCATCTCACCGTGGTTTTTACCTATTTGGGTTTTCCACGTATAAATTCTTGTGTCATGTGGTGAATGCTTTTGTGGCTATGATATTATCATTGATTTGATTAACTATTTCTAATAAGGCATGATAACTAGAAGTATTTAGAAGTGAAGCATTGGCATATGATAAAGCATTTGTATGTTTACAAGTTAAATGATGTTTATAGTTAAGTTGTTGTAACAATCAACTGGTATTCCTATGAGCATTGATCTTGACAGTGGTATTTCATTGATAAGTTTACTTTGTATGTTTGAATTTGAGTTTCAAAAGTTTGTATCAGTTTTTCTATTTACTGATTCACCCCCCCCCTCTCTCAGTAATCTACCGGATACTTATTATTTCATCATACCATTAATTGGTATCAGAGCATCTCAGGTCCTCTAAGGTCTAAGGCTAACAACTTGAAGAAAATTATATGCTAGATCATGATGAAGAAGGAAGGTTTGAAGTTCAACAGAGAAACCTATAGGATATGAAGCGATAGAATGAAGATTTACATCAAGAGTCTGGGAGGTCAGTATTGGGATCATATAGATACTAACTATATTGCACCTACTAGAATTCTAACTCATGATTAGAAGAAAGAACAACAAGAAAATCATCAAGCATTGGAGACTATTATTAGTTCCCTGTCTGATGTTAAATATGTAGATATTCATGGTCTTGAAATTGCATATGAAGTATGGAAAAAACTTGAAGAGATTTATAGCGGTGATGAACATGTTAAGATTGCTTAAGAAGAGAGTCTAAGAGGAAATTTTGATGACACAAGGATGTCTGAAGGTGAGAATATCCAGCAGTATGGTCAAAGGATAAAAGAGATAGTTAGTGAAATTAGGAGTATAGGAGGGAAAGTGTAAGATGCCACAGTAATGAGTAGGGTACTGAGAACCCTTCTACTGGTCTATGCTATTTGAGTTGTAGCTATTTAGGAGCTGAATTCCACTGACAAAACTAAGGTAATTCTTAACTCCATCATTGGCAAGCTTACTACTTTTGAATTAAATGGTTATGATGGTAGTGTACAGAAATCTGAGTCTCCATTTAGAGCTTCTATTTCTAACCCATCTGTGAGAAAAAGTAGAGATACTAGTCATGGTTATGAATCTAGATCCAACAGAGATGCTGACGATGAAGATAGTTTGGTGGAGTTTGAAGCATTATTGGCAAAGTGGTTACCTAGAGGCACTAGTAAATACAGAGGTAAATTACCTTTAAAATGTTTTGCATGGAACAAGATTGGTCACATAGAGGCTAATTGTCCTAATGGTGAAAATGAACACAAGAGAGGTAAATTCAAGAAGTATAAGGGTAAAGGAAAAAGAGATTGTCTTATTGCCATTGATAGTAGTATCACTGATGAATAATCTGATGGTGATGCTAGTGAAGATATTGTGTTTGTAGCTATTAAGGAAGAGATATCAGACCAGAAGGCATTAATATCCAGGTTGGATAACTCTGATGATTGGATCATTGATAGTGGTTGTTCACATCATATGATTGGTGATCGAAGAAAATTTCTTTCCTTGAAAGAATTTGATGGTGGTATTGTTATATTTGGCAATGACTCACCCTGCATGGTTAAAGGTAAAGGAGTTATTTCTCTTAATGGGAAGAGTAGTGCAGATGATGTCTACTGGGTTGAAGGACTAAAGCAAAAAAATTTGAGTGTGGCACAACTCAATGACAAAGGATACCCACTAGAGTTTAAAAATGGTATGTGAAAAATCTTTGACAAGAAAGGTGAATTGATTGCAACCAGGAAACAAAGTATAGGTAACCTATTTCATCTTAATTCTAAAGTTAGCAACTATTTTATTGCTAAAATAGATGATAGATGGCTTTGGCATAGGAGATTTTTTCATATAAACTTTGATAACATTGTTAAAGTGAGTAAGTCCAAGACAGTGAGAGCTTTGCCTCAGTTAGACAAATTGGTTAATGCTGTTTGCAAAGAATGTCAGTTACGAAAGATGAATTCTTCAACTTTCAAAAGAAAATCGAGTACTTGTTAGATTTGGTTCATATAGATCTTTGTGGACTAATAAGAACAAAAATCATTCAAGGTGACAAATATTTTTATGATTCTCACTGATGATTGCTCAAGGATGATGTGGGTCACATTTTTGAAGAATAAGACTAAAGCTTTTTGTAAGTTCAAGGCATTCAGGGCCTTAGCTAAGAAAGAGAGCAGTAAGAAGATAAAATGTCTGAGGACAGATCAAGGTGGTAAATTTACTTCTGAGGAATTCACTAGGTACATTGAACAAAATGGTATCAAATGACAACTTTCTGCACCAAGGACACCACAACAGAATGGTATCGCAGAAAGGAACATCCGATCAGTTGTTGAAGCTTCGAGGACAATATTGATACAAGGAGGTGTAGTGAAAACCTTTTGGAGAGAAGCTGTTAGCACAACTGTCTACACAATGAATTGGGTTCTGGTAAAGAGAGGTAAGGAAAAGACTCCTTATGAATATTGGTATGGAAGATCACCTAATGTTAGCTATTTTAAGATATTTGGAAGAAATGTTTTTATTAAAAGAGGTGATTACATTAGCAAATTTGAGGCTAAGAGTGATGAAGGCATATTTCTTGGCTATTCCACCAAGAGTAAGGCCTACAAATGTTTTAACAACCAGACACAAAGAATTGTTGAGAGTGTTGATGTTCATGTGGATGAATTTTCTAAAGTTTGAGAAGGAACCAGTTCAGAGAAAAAGGATGAAGATCCTTGTATTTTAATTTTGGAACCAGAAACTATGAAATCTGAAACCGACAAAGATAATTCTAATGCACCAGTCCAATCGGAACAAATAAATTCAGAAGAAGATGATGACAACGAAGAAGTTGAACCTAAAGATAATGATAATGTTATTCCTAGATATGTGAGACTGAATCACAATCCTGAGAAGATTATTGGAGGTAAGAATGCTGGAGTACTAACTAGAAGAAGAATCAGAGACAATTCTTGCATGATCTCCACCATTGAACAAGGAATTGCTAAGGAGGAATTTGGTGATGATCATTGGGTTAAAGCTATGGAGGAAGAATTGGATCAAATTGAGAACAACACTTGGACCCTAGTACCTCAACTGGTAAATAAGAATGTTATAGGTACTAAATGGGTATATAAGAACAAATTGAATGAAGATGGTGTTGTAGTTCGCAACAAGGCAAGATTAGTCTGCAAGGGTTATGTGCAAGAAGAAGGATAATATTATGGTAAAAATTTTGCACTAGTAGCAAGACTAGAAGGTTTTAGAACTTTACTTGCATTTGCAGCCCATAAAAAGTTCAAGGTATATCAAATGGATGTTAAGTCTGCATTTTTGAATGGGATATTTGAAGAAGAGTTATACATAGACCATCTAGATGGTTATGCTTTGACTGATGAGAAAGACATTGTATGAAGATTGCATAAGACTTTATATGGATTAAAGGAGACACCCAGAGCATGGTATGAAAGGATTCATACACATTTAATGAAGATAGGATTTCTGAGAACTAGTGATGATAGTAACATATATCTCAAGTCTGAAGGAGATGATATACTGGCCAGTGAAGTATTTGTTGATGATATTATATTTGGAGGTAATAATGTCATGAGCAACAGTTTTGCATATGAAATGAAAAAAGAGTTTGAAATGTATTTAGTAGGGGAAATAAAAAATTTCATAGGCTTGCAGATACAACAAATGAAGAATGGTATTTTCATTACACAGTCTAAGTATGTGAAAGAGGTTTTGAATATATTTAGCATGAGTGACTATAAACCAGTTGGGACACCAATGGTTACAGGTTGTAAGTTGTCCAAGGAAGATGAATATAAGTCATTTGATGAGAAGAAATACAAGTCAATGATTGGCAAATTGCACTATGTTTTTCATAGTAGACTGGACATATCCCATGAGGTTGGCATAGTTGCTAGGTTCTAGAATGATCCTAAGGAGACACACTTGATAGCAACCAAGAGAATCTTTAGATACCTGAAAGGTACTATTGACTATGGATTATGGTATCCATATGGAGGAAAGTTTGATTTGAAGGCATCCACAGATGCTGATTGGGTAGGAAATGTTGATGACCAGAAAAGAACAACTGGTGGAGCATTTTTTCTTGGAGGAAGGCTTGTTTCATGGACTAGTAAAAAGAAGAGTTGTACTTCACAATCTACTATTGAATCTGAGTATGTTGTAGCTTATATGAATTGCATATAGGCTATTTGGATGAGGCACATTTGTTAAGGTTTTAAGATGAAGATTTCATAACCTATAAAGATTTTATGTGATAACACAAGTGCCATAAACATTTCCAAGAATCTTGTTTTGCATGCTCGAACCAAGTACATTGAATTGATGTATCATTTCTTGAGGGAAAAAGTTTAGAGAAAATATGTTATCTTATAGCATGTTTCTACAAAGGAGCAGCTTGTAGATATTTTTACCAAACCTCTAACTAAGACTACTTTTGAGAATCTTAAAAGTTAGTTAGGGGTTGTCTCTCTTCATGAAGTTAGTTTAACATGATGTTGACTGCATCAGTCCCTAAATCACTTGCATAATTTAACAAGGGTTGATTTATTCCATGGGGGGAGCATCAAGTTGCAGTATGTTGTTGATGCACAATGAAAATTTAACATTACATGTTTTACTTTCAATTTGGCATTGTTGTCAAAGGGGGAGAAAAATTATGTGATTATGTGAAGGAAAGCCAGTGACATACTGAAGACAGAGAGAGCATGTGAATACTTGGTAATGTAAACCAGGATTCCTAGTCACAATCACAGCAACAAAGCAATGGCGTGCATATTTATATTGCCATCAATGCCAAAGGGGGAGATTGTTGGCATTTACATGAAGATTGCATTAATGATATTTTATGTTGTCATTGATGTCAATTGAACGGGTAATGATATTGGTGATATTGTTATTGTTGATATTGTCTTATAACCAGTAGGAAGAACTTTGTGAAGGTTATTGTAAACTGGCATGTAAGATTATGAGTTGAACTGGTAATCGAAATAAAAGGTTAAATCCTTTCTATGTTATGTAACCAGTAAACCCTACCATTTGTTTATGTTAAACTATACCAGTTGTTTTTGTTAAACCATGCCAGTTGTTTTTGTTAAACCCTACCAGTTGTTTTTGTTAAACCCTAACCGATTAAGGTTGTTGAATTGGTTATGTTGGTTTATGATATGATGTTGAGCAATAATGATGGTGACATGTAAGGTCATTGTATGAAGACAAATTCAAAATGTTTTGGCATGATTGTTTGTCTAGGGAATGAGCAAAGTGTATTGCATCTAATGCAAAACGTGTGATGAGTTACTGAGCTCGATAAAATCAAGGAGTGGTTGAGGTTTTCTTGATTGATTTGTAGAGATTGCTATGAAATTCAACGGTCATGCTTGTAATGACTTGTTTGTAATCTCGATGAGAGGATTAGATTTTGTTTTTTTACCAAACCGTCCTAATTGATTTGTATTTAAGGTCGATGAGGTTGGTTTGTTAAGTATTGGCAAGAGTTGGTAGAAATCTGTTGAGTGTGTGGTTGCTAGACCGGAGAGTGAGTCTGCAATTTGAGTAAAGGCAGATAGAAGCTTAAATGGATCTAATCAAGCAAGTGTAGTGCTATTCAGATAGATCAAGAAACTCATGTTGTTTTCTAACAATTATAGCAGAATTGAAATCCTCTAACCGGGTAAGCTCTAACAAGCTTGGTTACTTATTAAATCCTCTTGCAAGGTGGTCCATTAGATTGGATTTTCAAATCCTCCACTGAGGTTACTCCTTATCCAGGGTATTTACTTATAACAAGGCATTTGTAGTCAATCCCTTAACAAGGTGATTCCTAACAAGATTAGTTCTTAACAGGACTTTTATAAAAGCTTTAACAGGCTTGGCTCCTAATAGGGAAAACTTCAGTAGAGCTCAAATATTATCTTGTGAGTCTCATCTCACTGCGGTTTTTACCTATTTGGGTTTTCCACGTATAAATACTTGTATCATGTGGTAAATTTTTTTGTGGTTATGATCTTACTGTTGATTTGATTAACTATTTCTGATAAGGCATGATAACTGGAAGTATTGAGAAGTGAAGCATTGGCATATGATAAAGCATTTGGATGTTTAGAAGTTCAATGATGTTCATTGTTAAGTTGTTGTAACAGTCAATCGATATTCCTATGAGTATTGATCTTGACAGTGGTATTTCATTGATAAGTTTACTTTGTATGTTTTAATTTGAGTTTGGGAAGTTTTTATCAGTTTTTATATTTACTGATTCACCTCCCTCCTCTCAGTAATCTACTGGATACTTATTCTTTCATCATACCATCAATTTCCTACCTACCCTTATTTCTTATGGAGCCACATGTCATGTTTGTGTGCTCATTGGCTTGCCTATAAAAGCAGGGTCATCTACATTGTATGTAACAACTATTTTTATCTATTGATGAGAATATAATTTATTCTTGTCCTATATTTTGTCTCTCTATTTTTTACTTTTCATTGAGCTCTTGATCTTGGCAAAATATCACACTTTGAAACTTGGAATAGTGTGTGACAGTCATTCTAAACATCAATCACTTTATTTGAAACACCTCAACAAATATGTATAATAGTTTTCCTTATTTCCTCTAAAAACTTGGTTTTTGCATCATCCCTAGCCCTCTTTAATAGTTCATCCTTCTGCTTTAATTCTTGCTCCTTTACCTTGAGTCTTGTGTTCAAACTATCAATTTCCTACACTAGAGGAGATACAAAATTTTGAGCTGATGTAAAGGGTTTCTCTTATGATAGGGTATTTTTTGGTAAGAGGGAAAAGTCCTTTATTCCTGCAACAATTCTTCACTTTGCATTTTCTTGGAACGATTCATTATATTATTTATTTATATCGACTCTTTCCTAAAGGAGTCTTTCCAACATTTTTTGTTGTTTCTTAGCGACATCTCTAGCAAACATGGTTGAGTGCATTATAGTAATGGCTTCTTCCAAGACTATTGTATCCTTTAGAGTCCTTATTATACTCCCATTGCCTATCTTTTCCTCAACTCCAATCAATAATTATGGCTTGTTTGTATTTGGAGTTGTGGCCCATTGTGATAATGCTGTTAGAGTAGGGTGATGGTACGACTCACACCTCTCTCATGATTGAATTTCACAGCAAATAGTGGATCATGTTGCTTCCTAATCTCATCTAGTAAAAAATATATGCTCTAAATTCCAAGTGGCAATGAATAGAATTCCAATATCCTTGATCATTTGTCTTGCCTCATTTGGTGTATTTTGACTTAAATCTAGCTCACCTAAAGTTGAAACATCACTAAACACATTTCTATCAGACTCATCCTTCATTTTAACCACAATCCCTTTAGCTTTGATAACTTTACGAACTCATCATCTACCATGAATGTATCAACAACTACAACATGTTTATCATCAATGTGATCAAATAAAAATCAAGATTCTAGTTTCATTCTATCCCAAGGCTCCTGTTGAGGCACAATTTCTCTTGGAAGTTACCTTAAGGGTTGATGAACCTCTTGTCCTATTGATAATTATTCTAATGCATGACCAACTTCATTTGAGCCAAGTGTCTATTCAGTTACTTCATACTCAACAATAGGTGGTCTTTGTTTCTCTATGGCGTATTAGAAAGTAGAACTTCTCTCCTTTCTCCTAGTATCTCCTCAAGCCTAGGGAAAACATACTCACATACTTCAATTTGATGTTTAGGTGCTTGTAGTGGTGGTTGATTAACTTCATGCACAATGTGTTTTTCCACCACTTTAGTCATTGCTTCTCTTATGAAAATAGGATTTTGAGAAACAATGGGTCTCTTACCCTTTTGAAAAACATTTCCAATATATATCTTTTCAATGTGTTTAAGCATAAGATCTATTATTTTCACTTCATTATTCTCCTCAAAGTAGAATCCATCGAAAGTAACATTTCACTTTTTACTTCTAGTCTCACTTCTCATCAAAATAAACTATTTTTTCTTCCTTTTGGATTACTTGTCCATTATCTTGGAAGTTCCTGATCAAGTCTTCAACATAATACAACTCATTGAAGTATTTTCTCCTATTCATTTGAGTTTTTTATTAGTTAATAATTTTTTAGGATCATAAATGCTCTTGCACCCAAACTTTAAAGAAAACCTAGCATTCATATAATCCAGTACATTCTGAAGAGTGTTAGAACCACGAGGGCCTCACTTAGTGAACCTAGATTATAGCACATGCATTCAAGCCATACTAAATAATCCCCCTCTTTTCAAAAAATATTACCCTAAACTCCTTTTTTGTCACCCTCTCCCAATACACAGGCTAAATTAAAATCCCCCCTATTTTCACCAAATATTACTTTTTTCATAGCCTGAATGAAAAAATCTCCTATTTTCACTAATAGGAAATATATTGTACCCTCATTTTTGGGATATTAAACCCCCCCAATATGAATTCATGTGATATAATATTGCCTAGCCAGTGAAGCCCCCTTAGTTAGAACCAATAGAAAAATCTTCAAATTTTACACATTTGAAAATGATCCCTTCTTTTATGTGTGCATTATATCTCTCTCCCTCCATATAAACTATGACATATATTCAAGAAAATCCAACATGGGTGTTACAAACATATGGATTTGGTGAGGTATCTAGGGACAACCATATATTTTGATCAAGGTGTAATTTGTGAAGAAAAACCAATCTCCATGGTTTACTTCTCCAACTTCATCTATCCAGTTTTCCGTTGGCATCAATAACTCCTTGATTTCAAATGGTATCCTATCATATAGGTATCCACACCATGTAGCCACCTTGATACAAAAAATTCAAGAAATGTCCACTAATCAGTAGTCTGACACTGGCTATCCCATAGGTAATACCATCTAGGAATTGGGGATGTTTTTCCCTAGTAATCAATGAATCTCAATCCCATCCTAATGTCCCACTCATACCTATGTTGATGTATAATTAGATGACATACAGAGGCATAATATTTGAAGATTATACTTCCTCTATCTTTTATAAGTTTAATCAACCCTTAGTGGTTTATTTGGTCTTCAATATAAGAGGAAAAATCATACAAAATATTAACATGCTTATGCTGGATTCTCATGGACTTTAACATAGTACCAACTATCATCCCTGGCTCAGGGTCCCTCCCCAAAATTTTCCATAGGTCATGATATGCTTTAATAAAATAATTTTAAATATTCTCCACTAAGAATGGTTCCTTCTCTGCATCAAAAAGGATAAACTTTATATTATCCCATAAATAGGGGTACCTCCTCAGCTGGGATTAGCTTTCTCTTCCTATCATAATCTGTCTAGAACATGCCCAAGTCAATTTTAGCCAATGCTAGTCCACTTAGACCAAAACATTCAATAATTGCTACCTTGTTTGTATTTAGAAGGACATTTCTTTCAATATCCCTAACTAGTTTGGTAGTAAAGTCATATCTGAAGGCAAGGAGTCCTATCAAATTAGGTTCTATAAAATCATTAGGCACAATCAATTTCACCATTTTAAAAGAACATGAGTTATTTACAACGGTTGGATCATTCCTCTATTTATAGAAGTAAGAAGACAAGCTCCACCCTATTCCAAGGATACGAGTACTCCTACAATGAGAACATGAGTAAGTGATTGTATCACTTTCCATCCAATTCATGCTTGACTCAAGAAGGATATGCATAATATCTTTAGCATGTGATCCCCCTTTTTCTTCATCCTTTTCTACAACTTGTTGTGTAGCACCCATAATATCCACCCTCACAAATCTTCATATGTTGGTAGTTGGGATTTTTCTTGGGTAGGGGTTGAATTCTATGCAAAGTTTTTCTCTTTAGTTTTTTTGGATCTCTTGGATATTTCTGTTTAGGCTCTTGCAATCAAGAGGTTTCTTTCCTCTTCTTCTTGGGTTCTCTAGGTTTTCTAGGTTTTGGCTCAGTGGGCACTACAATAGGGATGGCAGTAGGAATAGAACTAGAACCTACATGAGGTCCTACAAATACTTGCACATGTGACTCCTCTTGAGTTTCTTGGCTTATCTCAAGTAAAATAATAAAAAATTTGTTGCCATTATGTTGTCATTGATGTCAACCAATGTAGAAGGATAACCGATATGGGAGTATTGTTGACATGTAATCATTGATGTCAACTAGTATTGCAGCTCATTGGTAAGGAAGAGCATGTCATTCAGAGGAATGATCACTGGAGTCACCAGTACACAAGTTAGTGTTTGACTTAAGTGGATGCAGAACAACAAGACTCCCACTGGGTAAAGATGTAGTTACCATGTGAAGAGATGACTAATAATGAATGTGCCCACACTCAATCACATGTGCCTATTTGAAGGTATGTTGCACAAATAGGGAAGCCACATGAGTGCATTGCAGGATGCATATGACAAGGACTCACTCCCACTAGTAAGTGGACCTTATCTCCTATTATGCATAACATACATCATAGTTCTGTGAGATAGGAAGAAGTGGTAAAGGCAGGTGTTTTAAGGCTCACACCGAATCTACTGGGGAATCAAAGGAATGCCTCAAGTACATGAAATCAGGGATATGCATTGGACCGACAAAGAAGGCATGTTCAACTGCCGATTCAGATGAACAGGGATGGATTTGTCACTTTGACAAACCAGTTGAGATGGTGTTTGGTCTGATGATGAAGATGGCAAGGTTGAGAAGCTGTAGATAAGAGAGTGCAACTGACATGCAAATGCCTCAAATGGAAATAGTTGAAGGTTGATCACAAGGTATCATCAAGAGTGTTTACCAGTATGTATGCCCACTGGTAATATGGTCAAGGTGCAGATGCATAAGATTCCCATATAATGAAGATGTGCATAAGGAAGGTTAGCAAGAATGATGACCAGTTGAATGTTCCACCGGAAGAGAAGTAGAGTGCATGGTTGATGACATACTAGTTTAAGGGTTTAACTAGCAGGGATAGAATATCAGTAGATGAACCCAATTGAGTGGTTGGTCGGTGATCTTGTGTGGACTGACATAGTTGACTTTGCTAAAGTGGATACCGACAAAGACACCATGTAGAGTTCATGTGGAGAGCTCACAGAGGCCAATGAAGTGTCATGTATGGATATGTGTTTCTATAGGTGGGCATTTAATGTGGACACTGTGATCTATGGATCGAATAAGAGGAGTGTAGATTAAGGAAGAGTGAACGATAGAGAAATATGAGGGAGTTGTTGGCACCTAAATCGAAGAAAAGAAATCAGATTGCAGGAGGACCTCGAGAAGGAAACAACTAAGATATTGATGGCATTTGACAGATGTGGGTTGATATATAGGGTCATGTTTGCTAAGTTTAGAAAATGTGTATTGGAAGTGATGTGTAGATAGTTGTCTAGGAGATAAAATTATATAAGATCTAATTGAATTTGGTTTGCCTCGAGGTTGATGAGAGGACCCTAACCGCATGATTTTTTAATTGGCTTTTGGAGGGAAAATATGGCTATATGTATGCGAGCCAAAGACATTGTTTAGGGATGCTGAAGGATAGTGTAGTGTCATTGGATGAGGGAGTGTTGCTGCATGTAAGGTGAAATCAGTCAATTAATCATCAAGAAGAAGAAGAATTGACTAATTTTGAGGAGGAGCAGGGTTGAAGTTTTCAACCGACAACAAAAGTGCAGAACCGATAGTGACCATACCGACAGACAAGAAGTGAAGGAAATTGTAAAGAAGGCAAGCATAGAGCTGGTAGAGTGTAGTACTAGTGGAGAGAAGCAGACCAGTGGAGATAAGAGGCAACTAGAAGAGAGAATTGGTAGAGATTCGAACTGATAGTGGACTAGATAGAAGATCGACAGAGAGATTTGAAGAAGAGTTACAAAGTTCATATGTAACATGGCTATTACTTTTTTAAATGAATGCTTTTTACTCACTGAGTTAGAGCTCAGTGCAGGGGTTGTATCTCCTTGGGTTGGTGCCCTAAAATTAGGGGTTGGTTCTCCTTGGGTTGATGCCCTAAATCAAGGGTTGGTGCTCCTTGGGTTGGTGCCCTAAACATTGTAATAAGAGATTGATTGTGAGGCTAGATTGGAGCAGTAGACTGCAGTTGTATTTCTCACCGAGGTTATTCCCATCTTGGGTTTTATTCATATATGTTGGTGTTATAGGATGTCCCTTTATGTGTGAATTTATTTTTGTTTAGTCTCCTCACTAACTGGTAAGTATGCATTCAAGTAGATCTATTAATTGATATATTCAAATAAGGTTATTAAAAGGAAAAGATTGAGGACCATTGATTCACCCCCCTCTCAGTGGTGTATTGTGTCCAACAATTGGTATCAGAACCTAGGTTCCCAATTAGATGAGCTTTCTCAAGCTTGGGTATATTTTGGCTTAAGGACACAATGGTTTGTTTAGTGTCAATCCCTGCTCCAGTTTTTTATGGTTCAAACTATTCTATTTGGAGTTGTAGAATGGAAGTCTACCTATCCTCTCTAGGTTTTGATGTGTGGATGTCAATTATAAATGGTTTCCCTAGTAAAGTCAGTCCTCCCATTGATCTTGAAGAAGAAAGAAGATCCAGTTGCAATGAATCAACAATGAAGGCTATATTCAGTGGACTATCCAGTGATGTTTCCTCCCAGGTGGACAAGTGTAGATCTGCAAAAAGATAATGAGAGAGATTAAAGAAGCTCTATGGAAATTATCCCACTACTATAGAATCGACTTGTCATGATAGGGTGAGAAATGCATCTCATGTATCTATAGATGATGAAGACATATCCTCTAGCAGCTACAACATTGATAAAGAAAGAGCCCACCTCTTCATGGCTCAAGAATTAGAAGATGAGAGACACACATGTGAGAATGATCATGCAGATAACTCCTACCGGGATGATGTGTTTGGTAGTGACAAAGAAGGTGAAGAAGAATTCTTGAAGGAGAGCTTGTAAATGCACTTGAAGAACTTAGTAGAGTAAGAAAGGAATACAAGCTATTCTAGAATTATGATATAGTGGAGCAAAACCGGTTGATAAATTTGAGAAATACATCTTAGAGTTAAAGCCTCAACAAGGAGACACCAAGGAGTGTCAGTGCAGTGATCTAGCCTCTGAGATAGAAGTAAAAGATATAGAATATCAATAGTTGCATCGAGAAATGAAAGTTCTTCGAAATGACCTTGAGAAGTGTCAAGATGAGCTCAAAGTAAGAATACGGTTTGATGGCAGCAGTGATGCCATGGAAAAATGGTTGAAGAAGGAAAAGTATTCCAAGGACACCAAAGGGTTAGGAAGTGGTGCCGATGAATGCTCCACTATTGAGAATGTCCCCTACAATGACATTGTGTTTGTCTCCTCAAATAGAGAGAACAAGGGATAGACATTCACTATTAGAAATGCTCATTGGAAGAAGGTTGATCTAGATACAACTAGTGAAGACTTGCAGAGAAGAATGAAGACCGATTTTGCAAGAAGGAGGAACAATGCAAGTCCCAAAGGAAAAGGGAAAATTGGAGAAGACAGCTTCACCGGATGTAAGAACATGAGAAGACAAGAAAGAAGACCTCCTACTAGTAGAGGACAAAGAAATGCTACCACCCACAAGACAAAGCAAGTGTGGGAAAAGAAGAGATCAAATGGAAGAGTTGTAGAGAATGTACAATCTAGGATCCATCCCTAGAGAAGAAGAAATGGAGATTCTAAACCGGTAAGATCTCCTCATGCATGGTAGAATATGTTTGTAAGTTATAAACCTTCCTTCTCTAGTTCTTTCTTTGCTTGTAATGGTCATGGCCATAGGGAAGAAGAATGTGGAAAGAGATCTAGAAGGAATAATCTAGGATCTCATAGATATCATACATATGAGAAAAATGTATCCAGGAGTAGATACATGCATATCCCCTCTCCCGGCTATGCAAAAAGTACTTTTTATAACTGCAATAGAATTGGCCATAGAAATTATGAATGTAGGAAGAAGGATCTGCAGTCATATGGAGGCTGGTATAGCAACTATGATCCACATAGAAATGGGTGCAGAGCATATGGAAGTTAGAGACTTGCATGGAACCAAAGGAGAAATGCCCCATCATGATCAAGAGGTCCACTGGTTTTGATTGCTAGTCACAACAACATGACCAAAAGAAGATGGTCAAACTGGTATGTTAAGAGATTCCCCAATCATGATGTTGTGTGCTACTTTAGCACTACTTCTATTTGTGATGCAAAGTCCAGAAATGAAAGGACCCATTAGAAGAAGATGGCAAGACCTTCTCCCAAGATTGAAAATGGGAGGAATGAGACCAAACAGGTATGGAGGAAGAAGACTATGGACCCACACTGTGTATTCAATGGATAGCTGATATCTCCTAAGGCCTAAAGGAGATGCAGGACCTCAGGGGGAGTAACATATTGACTAAAATCATTCACCCCCTGAGTGAAGAAGTACACTTGGAAGAATGAGATGTTGCTGGTATGAAGGAATGGAAATGAGAAGATAAGTGTGTGTAGTTGATGCCTTGGCTACATACCTACATATCAGAGTTGGATCACTACTAAATGTGTCAATGGGTGGAGATGAACAATTGAAATCAAATACATAGTGACACAAAATGTCAGGAGTTAGAGGAAGTTGCTCTGGTAGTGATGATGGACTAGTACAGGGAACCGATATGTGCAGGATGTTACTGGTATGAATACTAGCAGGTACTTGCAAGTTATGTAAGACAATAAGGTTGAAGATTAGTTCATTATCCCCGATAACATGGAATGTGGTGTTTATGTCTTAGGTGGTTTTGGAAAGACCTGAATGACATATGATGGCCCGATTATTGATTATGTATGCATACATCCCTTAAGGGATAACTAGTTTAAATCTTGGCATGATGCTGACATTGTATGGCATTGCGTACATCCAGGATCAGATGATCACATACGCATAGCTCAACTAGTATATAGTGAAGTTTGGAGCTCCAGTTTTGGACCTAACCGGTATTATGGACCTAAGATGCATGACTTAGGGGGAGTTAACAACCATTTTTCTCTAATGTGTATCAGACTTTCTAGACACAGAGGGTGTGCAAGTGTTTATGGTTGTACCAATATGTTTGTGTTTTGGAGGTATCCTATTTTGTGAGTTGTTTCAATTCCTATTCAATTGAAATCAATTGGACCAGTGGGAGTTTTTCTTGCCAAGAGAGAAAGTTACCTACACAAGAGAACATGTATTTGGTAACAAAAGAGATACAAATGGTATCCGTTTTAGCCTCAACACTTGGTATCAACATTTTTGGGTCATATCAAGGGGAGATGATGCAGTCTAACTAGAAAGTAAGAAGTATTCACTGACACACCCTTCTGCACACTGAGTGCTTTTACAATTTGTATCAGATCTGCATGCTCAATTGTTCTCAGTTGATGATTGAAGTCCTCCATCTCAAGAGTTGTAACATGAGAAATTGTACCAACTGGTATCAAAGGAGGAGATGCATTTGATGAAGATAAAGAGGGAGAAATAATTCTATCAGTGATCGGTAAATACAAAGAGGAATGATATCCTGATAGTGCCCTTTGCCATTTTTGTCGAATGGGGAGAAAGATTATGTAGTATACCACATACTATATGTGTGAGAATCCATGGGCTATAAAAAGGGTAATATGTGGATCACACAAAGGAGGAGAAAGACTGTAGTATACCCAATACTACATGTGTTGACATCAATGCCAAAGGGAGAGATTGTTGCCATTTTTTTTTCATTGATGTCAACCAGTATAGAAGGACAACCGGTATGGGAGTATTTTTAACATGCAGTCATTGATGTCAACTAGTGTTGTAGGTCAATGGTAAGGAAGACCATGCCATTCCGAGGAATGATCACTGGAGTCACCAGTACACAAGTTAGTGTTTGACTTACGTGGATGTAGAACAATGGGAGTCCCATCGGGTAAAGATGCAGTCACCATGTGAAGAGATGACTAACAATGAATGTGACCACACTGGATCACATGTGCCTATTTGAAGGTATGCTCCACAAACATGGAAGCCACATGAGTGCATTGCAGGATGCAGATAAAAAGGACTCACTCCCACTAGTAAGTGGAGCTTATCTCCTATTATGCATAGTGTGCATCATAGTTCTATGAGATAAGGATGAAGTGGTAAAGGTAGGTGTTTGAAGGCTCACATCGGATCTATCGGTGAATCAAAGGAATGCCTCAAGTGCATGAAATCAGGGATATGCATTGGACCAACATAAAAGGCATGTTGAGCTACTAGTTTAGATGAAGAGTGATGGGTTTGTCACTTTGACAAACTGGTTCAGATCATGTCTGGTTTGATGATGAAGAAGGCAAGGTTGAGCAGCTGCAGATAAGAGAGTGTAATCAACATGTAGATGCCTCAGATGGAAATAGTTGAAGGTTGATGACATGGTGTCATCAAGAGTGTTTACCGATATGTATACCCACCGGTAATATGGTCAAGGTGCAGATGCAGAAGATTCCCATCTAGTGAAGATGTGCATAAGGAAGGTTAGTAAGAATGTTGACCAGTTGAGTGTTAGTCAGTGAGACTTCCCTAAGGGTTGTAGCCCTTCGAGTTTTTGTTGTTTGAGAAGTGAGCTATAGGTAGTGTGCCTAAGTGCATGTGTGTTCTCCATTGTAATATTTCACTTTCTCCTAACAGCGTATTATATGACTATGGATGTGTTCCCACTGTGGGTTTTCTCTTAACCATGTTTTTCATGTCAAAAATATTGGTGTTGTGTGCATTATTTTGGATTAAGGCAAAAACAGGTTTTGAAGGGCCCCCGAAACCCTTTATACTTTCATTGGTTTTGTGTTGTGTGCATTTTTATGTGGTGATATTTTATTGTTTCATTGTTAAGTTGCAGATCTATTTTGTGGTTTAGTTGCATAAAGTTTTTGAGCAATCTAATTCACCCCCCCCCCCATCTCAATTTATTGCATTGTTTCCAACAAAGAGAATAACATAGAGTGGGTGGAGAGTGAAGGAGAAATGGACATCACGGAGCCAAGGATGATCATTCGGATATTGGCCAATCCCATGGAACAATGTAAGCCCAAAGTGGGGAGGAAATCTAATAACAAAAAATAGGGCAAAGGATGACATGCTACCAGACCAATCATTTATCAAAACATACTTGTTGCTCAAGATCCAGGGGAGTCAATACACCCCTTGGAGGAAAATGGATATTCACACATGGAATGTTAGGGGATTAAACTTCCCTAACAAGAGGCATATGGTTCTTAGTAGACATATTTCTGCAATGAGAAGAAGTTGGATATAGTGGGCAATCCAAGTGGTGGAATCTTTTCCCTTGCTCACACATCAATTATTTACGGATGAAACTCTTATATGGGATAGCCTCTTATTAAGAAGAAGTTATGGTAAAAGATGTATTGGAAAGATACTGTAAAGTATCTAGCCAAAAAATCAACAAGGATAAATCAAGAATACTTTTCAATAATACAGGGTTGACAATATAGAGAAGGATTATGGCTATATTAGAATTTGGAGTGGATGTGCTTCCAAAAAAATATCTAGGGGTACCCTTGTTCATGGTTCCATTGAAGAATAATCTCTAGAAAGAAACAATGGAAAAATATGGGAAGAAAATGGAGATTTGGGAAGGGTGATGGATGACACTAGTTGGCAAATTGACCATGCTCAAGACAATTTTGAGCGTAATTTTGATTTACATGATGTTGGTGTTGGAGATGGGGAGTAGAATGAAGTAATATTTTTTGAAGAAAATGAGGGGTATTTTATGGGACATAGCCAATGAGAGACATCAAATACCATTGTTGGCCTAGGACATTGTCAAATCCCCAAAGTAGGCAGGGGGGATTGGAGTTAAAGATTTGAAAAATCCAAAACAAGGCTTTGATTGCAAAACTGATTTGGCATATGTATAAGGAACCAAGGACAAATTAGAGAATTTTTTTGCAACATAAATACCTGGACTCAGAGGAAAAGATAAGATTATAACCATTAAAAATCCTCCACACAAGTCAACCATTTGGAATTTCATCATGAAAAATAAGAAAATTATCATAGACCATATATCATGGAGAATCAATGATGGGTGCATGGTGGACTTCTATATGGACACCTAGAATGAGTATCATGCCATTGTAAATATACTAGATATGGCAAGTCTCAAATAAACTATGGTTCCAATAATTGGTTCTAAAGTTAGAGAAGGTGGGTTCTAATTAATGAAGAGAAGGATGAGATATTTTGGTGTGTTGCCAAGTTTGGAAATTATTCATCCAAATGGGGTATGAGGTGTTGCACATAGATCAAAATCAGTGTGTTATAACCCAAGCTTTGTTGGCATTCATGTACTCTCCCAAAAGCTAGAGATTTTTATTAGCTAGATATGAGAAATATAATACTTAATGGGGATAGGTTGATGAAAATAGGGATGGAAGGTCCGTTTAGGTTTGCTCTGTGCCAAACACAGGAAAATGTGATTGATCCATCTTTTTATCCAATATGAAGTTTCCCAATAATGTTCGATCCACATAAGGAAGAAACTGGGCTTAGTGGGGTCTCTAGAAAATAAACCAAAGGATATATTTGCATCATAGCCAACTTGGTACAAAGGATCTATCTGGGAAGGTTTAAGTATAACTTGCCCTACAATTTTAGTTTGGATGTTATGGAAGTAGAGGAATAATCACATCTTCAATAATAAACATTCTAGTATAGAAGGCATTATAGAGAAATTTGATATATCCTTATGTGAACATCTGATTGCATATATATCTTCAAGAACAAATAAAGTGTACTTAGCATGGGATGATCAGATGATGAAAGAGTGGCCACACTTAATTGTACCAAATATTATACAGGAGGAGATTGGGATTTCTAAGAGGGAGGCGTGATGGAAATTACCCCCTTAAGGATTCCTTAAACTCAATTTTGATGGAGCTTCTAGGGCTAATCCAGGCCCCTCAGGGGATGGATTCATTATTGGTAATCATAGGGGTGAGATGGTTTGGGCAGGCTTAGTAAAACTACTGATTGGAATAAATAATGACACAAAATGCACAACACTCATGCATAGAGTGGCATTGTGTATAAAAGAAAGGCTAATCAATATGGATATTGAAGGGGATCCCTTGAACATGATCAAAGCTATCTCCTCAAGAACAAAACCAAGTTCAAAAATATCGATGTGGGAAAATAAAATCAAGGATATTATAATAGATTTTGATTTTAACACATGTCACATCTATAGAGAAGTGAACATAGAGGCAAATCTTCTTGCAAAAATGGTGGTAGACCAAAAGGATGATATAGTCATATTAAGGAACCCTGAGACATGCAAGGGTCTATAATATATTTAGATGGCATATACTTAGAGAAGACTGGTGGGAGAAGAGTATGGTTTAGAATGACTTATGGTAGGAAAGGGAGGATAGGAAAGTTATGGACTAATCCGATTGGAGATTTTATCCCTGAAAACAAATATTCGCTATGATTTATTTCAAAATTTTTTGAAATTGGGGAATAGTGGACGATATTAAGGAGTTTCTTTAAATAAGAGGAGGAAGATAGAGAAAAACATAGCACAATGGAAAAGTAGACTATGGAGATCAGTGGTTGCAAGTGTAGTTGTGATAAGACAATCGAGGATCAACTCAAGGATATTTTTGTCTTTGAGGGTGATGTTGCAGAAAAGGCCCTCAAGGATATCAGTGGCACCATCAAATGGCAAAGAGAACACAAGTATAATGGATATATACTGGAGAGATTTCTGTTCAATATCGTAAAGTCTATGGAAATTTGGGAGGTGATGAAGAAGGTGATTAGGAAGATGGTAGTGTCGGGCATGGTGGACTTTGTCCTGGAAGCCCTGCATGTGTTGGACCCTGTTGCCCATGAGGAATTGGTCGCTGATGCCTTTGAGGTGAAGGAAGTGTTGAAGAAGGAAGAGGTGGTTGATACCATTAAGGTGTTGAGGGATGGCATCATGAATAATAATATGGAGACTTTTGAATACATGTTGGCTATGAGTTAGCATCTATTTAACGTTGATTAGATTGAGTGGGCAAATCAGGTGTTAGAGGCCATTCAAAATCATCTTTTCACAATGTGTAGATGAATGTAATATCTTTTTTTTAAATTAATGAAAGATAGCTACCCTTAGGTAGCAGTTTACAGAAGAAAAAAAAAGAAAGAAATTAAATGTAGATAAAACATAACATAACTAATAATAAATATGTAATTTTGTAAGTAATAATATTTAATAATTTATATTATTTAAATTAAAATATCATAAATAACAATATGGGTATGTTTTAAAATATTTAATTTCATAGTAGATTTTCTTTATTTTTTATTTCTACCAAGAAGATTTAATTATCTCATATTGAATTTGATTTGATTTACAGAATTGAAATGTTGGCTTGATGATGATTTTTGTATTTGATGACTTCATGTGCTGTCATTAATAGCACACATATGTTCTAATTGTCATTGTCATCTTAGTATACTAGTTAAGGTAAACTGGTACTATTCATTCATTGTATTGTTAATTGGTATCATATGTATAAAGATGTCTAAACCGGTATATGTAGTTAAGTCAATAAGTTGTGATCAGTTCCAGAGTTACCAGTTTTGAGATGTAGGAGATAAAGTTAAGGAGGCAGGTGGAGATAATCACCTAGTATGAATTCAAGTGAATTGGTCTATGAGTTTGAAGCAGTCAATAGTTAACCGGTATCGGTGTTCTAATCGGTTTCCTAGTTTGTGTGACCAGTTATCGCTGATTGTGATGTGTTACCATCGACTAACACTTCCGCAGTGATCTATGTCATGTTAAGGAAGATTGTCGAGATTCATTGAACCTAGGAAATTGTGTCAAGGTTCATGAGCCAACATGAAATCTAATATCTATAACAAAGATATTTTGATGATTTATTTCATATAGAAGATACAAGTTATGATATGAGTTGGAGTTGATGTGATTTGTTGAAGGTATTGGAGAGTCTATCGGTGATGTAGTAATGTATGCATAGAAAAGGATTTAAACTAGCAGAAGGTGTCATTCTTAGATCATTCCCACTATTATTCTCTAACACCTACAACAGTAAAATCCCTTAACTAGGTAAGCTCTAACAAGATTCATTGTATAAATTCTCTAACAAGGTGATTCATTAACTTGGATCTAAATTTTCCACTGAGGTTAACTTTAACCAGGTATAGCTCCTAACAAGGCTTGAGATCTTTAATAGGATCTTCTCCTAACAAAGCATCTGTAGACCTTAACCGGTCAGTTATCTATTTCTGTAGATAGTTATCTTGTGAGTTCTATCTCACTGTGGTTTTTCCCAATTGGGTTTTCCACATATAAATATTTGTGTTATGGTGAATGTTTTGATTGTGGTGAATGCTTTTATAACACTTTGGATTATATGCAAAGTCATTGGTAAATTGGTTAAGTATTTTGATCGCTCTGCAATTAAAGTGTTACTATTTTTCCTTTCACTGATTCACCCCTCCCCTATTAGTGCTTTATAAGTTTATCAATTGGTATCAGAGCCTAACTTCCTTAAGGCTTAACCGCTTGGAAGGAAACCCTAAAGACATTATGGGGGATATGAGTTATAGAGAGATGGCTAGATAACTTGCTAAAACTAGGGATGAGCTAAAAACCCTAAGAGGCAAATTCAAGGCTTCACAAGAAAAAAGGAAAGATCTGACTGAGTAATTATTAGAGATCTCTAACATCAGCTCTTTAGATGAGGTGAACATTGATGCACTAGTTGAAGAAGTGGAGACACTAAATGGTGATAAACTTAACCTAAGGAGAGAACTTGAAGCCCTTACAATCTAAATGAGTCAAGAACTTGAAGCTAGGAGGGCAGCTAAAGACCAGATCAAAGAGAAAGATCATGAGATCTTTAAGATCAAGTAGGATAATGCAACTCTGTATGAACATTAGCATGCGGAGAAAGAAGAAAAAGAAGCATTATAGTTAGATCTTGAAATAGCAATGTCTCTTAGAGAGACCCTGATGAAAAGTAATGAAGATCTTACAAAGGAACTTGCTGAGGCCAATGAGAAGCTTGACAAATTCAACAAGAGATCCTATATGCTGGATGAATAGATCTAATCTCAAAAGGTGAAAGGTGATACATCTGGGTTAGGATACAATACATCTGAGAAGGGTGAATATTCCAGTACCAAGAGTGACATGCATGAAGGTTAAAATGTTCCTAAGGCTCAGAAGCCTACCAGTAAGAAAGCTTACAAATCTGTTTACTTTAATTGTAATAAATGAGGACATAATGCTAATGTTTTTAGAAGAAGATCTAATGCTAATATTGCTTATAGACCTAATACTAGGTATGTGCCTAGAAGATTTGAAGGTTATTGTTATACATGCAACATGTATGGGCATTAATCAGTTCAATGTAGATATGGAGCAAACAATCCTACACCTCACATAAATTTAAGACCTATTGGTGATTGGAGAAGGAATATCACTAACTGGAGGAACACAAATAGGCAAAGACCCTATGTTAACCAGTCTAGTGCTTATGAGATGGAAAAGAGAGTCAATGTGACTTGTTCAATTTGCAACAACTTTGGACATGTGGCTATGAACTATAGAAGAAGAATAGGAAGGGGAAATTTAGGACCATGGAGAGCATCTATAATGTCCTACTATCATTGTCATAAACCGAGACACATTGCCAAGTTTTGCAAAACAAAGAAGAACCAGCCGGTGAATCTTCCTGTAGACCGGAAAGGAAAGAAGAAGGTTGATATTGAAGAAACCAAAGCTGAAATGAATAGATTCTAGAAGACGAAAAGTGATGACAAAGCATCAGAGGATGCTAATACTTCACCTAGTGTGGAAAATCCCACACCAGCAAACTGAGCTTCTCAACAAGCTTAGGGGGAGCATATTGGTAAATCTATTTTTGGACCCCTTGAAGAAAGAATGGTAAGTAAATTTTGCATTTTGAGTTAGAATATGAGAATTTTGATATTTCTATCAATCGATCAGTTAGTTAGTATACCTACCGGTAAAGGAAAGATTGTTAAGTGGCAATTAGGGTTTTTCACCCTATTAGTAGTGCAATAAATGCAGTGGGTAAATTTAATAAAAAGTAGTTTTTCTAAGTCATTTTTACCCTATTGCATTTGAAGAGAATTCCCAGTAGATTGTGAACCGATTTTTGAACAACGTAGTGAGAAGTTGGATCGGATTTGAAGCAAAGAAAAGCAAATCGGGTGTGCAAGTGAGAGAGAAACTAGAAACTCTAGTAGCATGAAGGAAACAAGGTATTTGGTCGATCTCCTCTCTTGAATCAAAGTTATTAGGAATGACATCATCATATACAACAACAAAGAGTCTTTTTATCATTATTGAATCCATTGAGTCAATGGGGTCAGACAAGATAGAATCGTATGATGCATTATTGCAAGTACCCCAAGGAGTTTTGATTAAAGGTGATCTGACCAGTTACATAGATTGTAAGATTGAAGACTTAGGTTCATTAGCAATCTATTCCTAGTTGAAATATTTGTGCAACAAGAATGAGAAGATTAAACCTGAATACATTAGGGTTTATCCTCAGTTGCGTCCATGGAGGGAACATGTATTTAGATAGGTCACATACTATCACTAAGGAGGCTATTCATGGTATGACCGGATTTTGTCAAACTAGTGAAGTTCCCAAGTTGAGGAAAATTTCACAGAATATTATCGTTGAACTGACAAAGACCACTTGTGATGGTCATGATATGTGTGTCAATAACATTGAAGATGAAGTAGTCAAATATGGTACAATAGTTATCGGTTATAGAATATTTTATTCTAGCCGAATGAATAGTGTTCCATTGACTGTTGTTCATGCTGCCTACTAGATGATAAAGGAAGATGTAGATAATGATCTGTGTGAGGCAATACAGAGCCATCTAATGTTAAATATAAAATCTATCAAGAAGGATAACAATCAAAAGTTCAAGTTTGGACAACTTTTGATCGGTTTGTTTTTCTATTTTCAAAATTTTATTCCTGGTATTCGAGATATTCAATGGTCAAATGATACACCTGTCTCAGCCTAGATTAAGAATAGTATAAAGGCTATCAAGAACACATTTCCAATTGCCATGAATAGGTATTTTAATTAATTTCAAAAGAAGATGAGTATGAGAATGGGGTTATCAGATGAAGTGGTCAAACATTTTTAAAATGAAATTTGTTTCATAGTGACCATCGATTTCTACCTAATGGAAGCTGTAGAACCAAGAGAAGAAGAAATGGAGAAAATGAGCTATGAAGTCAACTATGACTTATTGATCGGTTATGCCAACAACCTCTTAGCATTACCTAAGGACAAAAATAAAAATAGACTAGGTATGTATCAAGAAAGAATTGCATAGGCACAACCTAGTAGTGTGAAAGGGATAAAGAAGAAAGATGATCAAGCTACTTTTGTGTCAACTGGTACAAGAGTAACAGGGAGCGTTCAAAACAAGAAGGAACCAAAACCTAAGGTGTATGCAAATAATCCAACTACCAATAGGAAGAGAGGAAAACATCTTATCTTATAAGAGGAATTCAAGGAAATAGAGTCCGAGGAAGAAAAGAAGAAGCTGAAGGAATCTGTTAAGAAATCTGAACCAGTAGGGGAAATCCCTAAACCAAATATGCCTATTGATATTACATCTTTCAAGCCAGTGAGTCATTTTGAGAGGCATTTTAAAACATTAAAAAGAGAGAAATTTAATAATGTAAAGGATTATTTTGATTCTTTTGATGAGATTGAGAAACAAGAAGTGGTACAAGAGGTAACCAATTACCTATGTCAATATAATCGGTTACCACAAGAAATTCAAAAGGAAATTTCTGATTTTTTGAATTTAATTTTGGAAAATAAATGGAAGATGGCCATTGATCAAGATCAAGAGATTGTAGATAGAATTTGTGTTTAATACTTTCCTGAATTATCTCATAAAGAATTATTAGCAATGCTTGCTAAACACAAAGGACCATTTCATTCAAAAATAAGGAGACTGAAACTATTGGAAGGAAAAATTCAGGAAGTAGAAGATTATACTCATCGACCTATTAAAGTTATTCAAAATATGAATGAACAATTGAAAATTTATCAAAATAAACCTAATCAGATAGATACCGGAGTTCCACTAGAAATGGACACTGAAGAAATAGTTATACCAGATGAAGTCTACATTAACAAGGATAAGGGTGACACTATTTCACCACCTTTCATATTCAATGTTGGTGATAATAAGGATACTACTAATAGAACCAGTACCGATAATTAACTGGTTAAGGAAAAAGAAGAGGAACCGAATATGGTTAAGGACTAGAAAGCAGAGGAAGCACCAACTACTCAACAAAGTGTGGACATAAAAATACCACCGATAAAGGAACATAATGTTGAAAGTCAACTACCACCAGTCACTACACCAACATCAAAGGAACAAATAGAGACAAGGAAAGAGAAATCATAGAAGAAGGCAGAAGAGAAAAAGGATGAAGAGAAGAACACAAAGGAGAAGATGAAAACCTTGATCGATGATGATGATGATGATGATGATGATGATGATGATGATGATGATGATGATGATGACGATGATGATGATGATGATGGTAGGGACTTCGTGAGTATTAAAGGTCCTATAGATATGGATAATTTGAGTGCCTCTAAATTAATGGAGATTGTTACTAATATGCAATCCAAAGAACATAAGATGAGGTTGAAAGAGAAGAAATGAGAAGGTGAGACCATTCAAACTACTGTTAACATTTTGTCAAGTCTCCAACCGGAGACTGATACAGATAATCTATGCAACCCTATTGCTAAGATTGGATAGTTAGTTGTTGATGCTAGTAAACAAATAAAATCACATGAAGAGGTAGCTCATGCTTTAGCAGAAAAAGATTACAAGAAGAAAAGTGGAGAAAATTTGATTTCAGAAATTGACAAAGGCAAGGTTGTTTTAATAGTAAAAAAAGATCTTTTGAAAATAGGAATAGAAACTAGTGATAAGATTTTGGCCACTATATCTAAAGTATCATTATTGTATTCTGGCTTAAAGAAGAAGAAAGAAGATACAGAGAAGGAACTAGAAAGGATAAGTGATGCTTACATACCGGTACAGGATTCCACTTTGAATTTTGGTAAATTTGTTGATGCCTTATAACACATATTAGAAGTTTATGGTTTTTAGCAGGTGAAGATGATAAGATCCTTGAAGGAGCTGAAGAATCAGTTAATTCTGAAATTTGAAATCTTACAAAGAGGATACAAGTATTCTCAAGCAATTTTGGCTACCCTAGATATGAGCACTGCTGATGCTATGGAAGAATTTGCTGCATAGATTTTGACACATGTCGAAATCACTGAGACACTGTTAGAAACATGGGACAATGACCTTAAAAAATTGAAGTTTCATTTCAGTGATGTTTTCTTGAGAATTGCATTGTAAAGACTTCAAAACTCTTACATCTATATATATGCAATTTTTATGACAAATTTTGATGTAATGTATGTATTTTACTTTTCTGTTTGGCATTGTTGTCAAAGGGGGAGTAGAATTAGTTTACGGGTCAAAATTTTGTATGTACTATTAAGGGGGAGTAATGATCATTTTTGTAATAGCATGCAATTGCTAAGGGAGAGCTTATGTCATGGAGTCAATTTTTGTTTTGCACACTTATTTGATAAATTTATTCCTAAGTGTTGCCATCAATGCCAAAAGGGGAGAATGTTGGCTTCATGTTGATTTTTGTATTTCATGACTTTATCTGTTGTCATTGATGGTACACATATCTTCTAATTGTCATAGTCATCTTAGTATACTAGTTAAGGTAAACCATGTTAGACACAATGCACCACAGAGAGGGGGTGAATCAATGGTTCTCAATTTCTTTCCCTTTAACAACCTAGACGTGCATACCAATTATAGGATATAACACAATGCAGACTTACTGGTTAGTGGGGAGACCAACACAAATACAATCACACACAAAGGACATCTGATAACATTAATATGTATGAGGAAAACCCAAGATGGGAAAAACCTCAGTGAGCAATGTTGTCAGAGTCTACTGCTCCAATCAAGCCTCATAATTAAAATTTGTTACATAATTTAGGGCACCAACCCAAGGAGCTACAACCCCTGATTTATGAGCTTCAACTCAAAGGAGCACCAACCCCTACACAATTTATAGGCTACAACCTAAAGGAGCTACAACCCCTGCACCAAGCTACAACTCAGTGATCACAAACAAAACATCAATTACCAAAGTAGTTATCTCATTACAAGTGAATCTTGTAACCATTTCATATACCTTACTCTATCGGTGAGATACCTTCTCTGCTACATCGATACACTTCTTTTGCGACTCTCATCTGCTGCTTCATTGCCAGTAAATTCTACTGGTTCATCGCTACTCTCCTTCTACTCTGCTAGATCTCCTCCTCACTACTTTGCTCTTCACCGGTACTACACTCTGTCAGTTGTATGTCTTCCTTCTCTACAACTTCCTTCACTTCTACTCTACCAGTATGGACACTACAGGTTCTTCTCTTCTACCAGTTGAACAATTCAACCTGGTTCACCCTCACACTCAGTCTCTTCTCAGATATTCATTGAGCACTTGACTGATTTTGTCTCACATGCAGAAGTAACACTCAATCACTTCGTAGTAGCACTCTCTTCTTCTATTGAGCAGCCATACTCTCTCAGCTAATGGCAACCATCTCTGATTTTTGCTTGCATATTTATAGACTGGTTTTTTGTCCAAAACCCAATTCAAATTCTAGGCAGTTAGGGTTTCCTCATCATCCTGAAGGAAAACCAAATCCAATCAGATCTTGCTTGATTTGATCTCTCTAACATCCAACTATACACCTCCACCATTAATGCGCCTTCTTGATCACGCCTTCTATCTTTTGCAATTTTCTTTTTACCTTGTCGATTGATCTCTTAGTCAAGCATTAAGATTGGTCTTGCTTCTTCCTTCATCTACCTCAATCTCCTCAATCATTTTGAGAGGTGTCTCAATTATCCTCTAGACCGCGAGCCGTAAACCTCTGCAACAGCTCTGCAACATGTCCCATGATTTGTGGGATCTACCATTAAAGTCGACCAACTCTACAACTATCTTATCGATGTTCATACTATATCCCATTGCATGCAAGTTTTCTACCTTGACTCCATGTGGAATCCATGTCTACCAACTACTAGCTTGGATCTCCATGTCAATCTCAATGGGATCACCGACCAATCAATCTATCGGTTCATCTTTTCTGCCAGTTTACTAACCCTGTTGGTATCTCATATTCTACCGGTTGACTCCTCATGTTTGTTCTATGATGAACTACAGGTGGGACTACTTAACCGGTCATCAGACATGTCTATCCAAATCATGCACATTCCCACACATAGGTAAGTCTTCTATATCTACACCTTTTCCATATTACCGGTAGGCTTACATGCTAGTAGACACTCTTGATGACACCATGTCATCAATCTTCAACTAACTACATTTTCAATCCAGCCCTTCTACTCTGATTATCTCATACTATATCTCAGTCAGTTTTTCAAGTTGACAAACCCATCACACTTCATCTATAGCGACATCTCAATATGCCTTCTCAGTCGGTCCAGTGCATATCCCTGATTTCATGCACTTGATGCACACCTATTCTTTCTTATCTCCCAAAAACTATGATGCCCACAATGCATAATAGGAGATAAGTTCCACTTACTAGTGGAGTGACACCTTTTCTTCTGCATCCTGTAATGTACAGATGTGACTTACCTTTTTTTGCAGCATATCTTCAAATAGGCACATGTGATCCAGTGTGGGCACATTCACTGCCAGTCATTCCTTGTGATCATGGCTACATCTTCATCCAGTGGGAGTCCTGTTGTTCTGTAACCTCACAACATACATGTGACCTGCTCATTCTTCTCCTCCAGTGTTGATTCGATATAGGTAACATTTTGTCTCTTCATCACATACCAACATCCAAGCATCCTGCCCACTATCAACACTTCATTTAATAGTTGACATAATCTCCTTGCTAGTGATATACTATATCGGTAGCAAGCACCTTACCATTCCATCCACACAAGTCAGGCACTAACTTGTGTACCGATGACTCTAGTGGACATTCATCCTTACCTTACCAATGTGCTACAACACAAGGTGATATCAAAGATATATCAACCTATACTCCTTCTTTGATAGTGTTGCACATACATTCCTCATACCATTAGTCATCCCATACCGGTTGACATCAATGACAACACAATACCAACAATCTCCCCCTTTGGCATTGATGTCAACTCATGTAGTATCTGGCATACTACATAATCCTTCTCCCCCTTTCTCTAATCCATGGATTGTCAACATATGTAGTATGTTGTATACTATAGAATCCTTTTCCCCCTTTGACAACAATAGAAAAGGGCATTGTCAGGATATCATTCCTCTCTGTATTTACTGGGCACTGACAAAAACCTTTCTCCCTTTTTCTTTACCGGATGTCTTTCCTCCTTTGATACCAATTGATACCAAATGTTAAATTTTTTTACATTTTCTCAAGTCACAACACTTGAGAGGGAGGACTCAACCATGAAATGACACCAATTGAACATGAAAGTTTTATACCATTTGTTGAATTACTCAATTGTAGAGGGATGTGTCAGTGAACACTACTCACCTGCCGGTCCAACTGCATCACCTCCTGTTTGATCCCAAATTTCTTTAGAATCAAATTTGATTGTACTATCAATACAACCAGCCAAATGACAAGTATATACCAATAATAATTAAACTCTCCTTGGTATTCCTATTGTAACTTCCATCATCTGTAGTTTGGGTAATCAGTGCACTTACATTTTTTAGGTTTAAGCATGTCGACTCTACATCACGAGCACTTGAACTCCCCCTGAGTCATACATCTCAGGTTATCAACTCCAATTAGGTCCAATAATGGGGGCTCCCATCATCTCCATGTAACGGTTGAGTTGTGCAGGTGAAATTATCTCATGATCTTTTAGCTTCATTATTTCACCACAACCTATGACATGATCCTGGATGAACACAATGCCATACAATGTCATCATCAAGTCAAAATTTCTAACTGATAGGCTCATAAACATGCATGCCTACATGACCAGCCATGGGGCCAACACATGTCATTCAGGTCTTTTCCAATACCACCTAAGACATAAACTCTTCAATCCATGTTACCGGGGTTATTGCAGTGATCTTCAATCTCATTGTCTTACATAACCTACACGTACCTATTAGCCTTCATGTTGATAATCATCCTGTACATACCAGTTTCTTATACCGGCCCATCATCACTATCGGAGCACCTTCCAATGACTCTTTGCCATTGTGTCACTTTGTATCTGATTCCAATTGTTATCTCATCATACTTTGACACAATAGTAGTGATCCAACTCTAATCTGTAGGTGTGTAGTCAAGGAAACCTCTACACACTTTATCACATTTTCTTCCTTTATACCGGCAACAACATGTTCTCCCATGTTACCTTCATCACTGAGGGGGTGAATGATAAGTTCAGTATATTACTCCCCTAAGATCTCGCATCTCCTTTAGGCCTTTGGAGATATCACCTATACAATGAGTGCACAATGTCGGTCCATGATCTTCTTCCTCCATACTTGCTTGGACTTATTCTTCTTCCCATTTTTAGTCTTAGGAGTAGGTCTTTCCTTCTTCTGCTGATGGGTCCTTCCATTTCCTAATTCTCCATCACAACCAAAAGTAGTTCTATAGTAGCACACAACATCCATCCCCACTTCATGTTTGGGGAATCTCTTGACATACCAGTTTGACCATCTTCTTCTGGTCATGTTGCTATGACTGGAAATCGAAATTGGTTGACCTATTGCTCTTGCAGGGATATTTCTCCTTTGGTTTCATGCAGGTCTTTGACTTCCATATGCACTATATTCACCTTTCTATAGAGAATAGTTATATTGGCCTCCTTGTGACTGTAGGTTCCTCTTCCTACATTTAAACTCTCTATGGCCAAAACCATTGCAGTTATGATAAACAACATTTACATAACCGGGAGAGGGGACATGCATGTATCTACTCCTAGATACATTTTTCTTATATGTATGATGTCCATGAGATCCTATTTTATTCTTTCTATATCTCTTTCTCAATCCCTCTGCCCTATGGCCATAATCATTACATTCAAAGTAGTAATCGGTAAAGAATGGCATATGACTTAAAAAATTTACTTTTCCATGCATGAGGAGATCTTACCGATTTAGCATCCCCATTTCTTCTTCTTTGAGAATGGATCCTTGGTTGTCCATTCTATGCAGCTCTTCCATCTGGTTTCTTTTTTTCCCACACTTGCTTTGCCCTATGGGTGGTATCATTTCTTTGTCCTCTGTCGGTAGGAGGTCTTCTTTGCTGCTTCCTCATTTTCCTACTTCTGGTGAACCTGTCTTCTCCCATCTTCCCTCTACCTTTGGGATCTGCATTATTCCTTCTTCTTGCAGCACCGATATTCCCTTTTGTCTGCAAGTCCTCATCAGTTGTATTTAGATCAACCTTCTTCTGGGGAGCATTTCTCACTGTGAAGGTTTAGCCTTTGTTTTCTCCACTGGAGGAGAAAAACATAATGCCATTGTGTCAGACATTCTTGCTAGTGAAGCATTCACCGACACCACTTCCTAATCCTTCAGTGTCCTTGGCATGCTTCTGCTTCTTCAACATATTGTCCAAGGCCTCACTACTGCCATCAAACTGGATTATTACCTTGAGCTCATCTTGACACTTCTTAAGGTCATTTCGGAGAGACTCCATTTCTCCAAGAATCTTTTGATATTCTTTATCTTTAACTTTTAGCCTAGATGCTAGGTCTTCACACCAACACTCCTTGGTGTTCTCTACCTAAGACTTCAATTCTGAAATGCATTTCTCATATTCCTCAAGGCATTTTGTCAGCTGGTTCTACTCTACTATAGCAACATTCTTGAATAGCTTGTATTCCCTTCTAACTCTACTGAGTTCTTCAAGTGCATTTACAAGCTCTCCCTCAAGATCTACCTCTACTTATTCTTCTTCTTCTTCACCTTCACTATCAAATAGATCCGGATAGCTAGATCTATTTGCCTCGTCTTATTATTCTTCGTCATCACTACCAAACACATCATACTGATGGGATTCATTTGCCTTATCACTATTAGATGTGTGCATCTCATCTTCTAATTCTAGAGCCATGAAGAGGTGGGTTCCTTCTCCATCAATGGTATAGTAGCTAGCTGATGTTTCTTCATCATCTGCAGAAGCATGAGATATATTTCTCATACTATCTTCACAAACTGATCTTTTAGTAGTAGGATCATTTCCATAGAGCTTCTTCAATCTCTCCCATAATATTTTTGTTGTTTTGCATCTATCCACCTGTGAGGAGACATCACTGGTGAGCCCACTAAATATAGTCTTCATGGCTTCTTCATTGCATAGAAATCTTCTTTCTTCTTCAGATCCAGTGGGAGGACTGACATTCCTAGGGAAACCATTAATAATAGACATCCATACATCAAACCCTAGAGAGGATAGGAAGACTTCCATTCTACAAATCCAAATAGAATAGTTTGAACCATCAAACATAGGAGTAGGGATTGATACTGATCAAACCATTGTATCCTTAAGACAAAATCTACCTAAGCCAGAGAAAGCTCATCTGACTGGGAACCTAGGCTCTGATACCAATTGTTAGACACAATAAACCACTGAGACAGAGGTGAATCATTGGTTCTCAATTTCTTTCACTTTAATAGCCTAGATGTGCATACCGGTTATGGGATCTAACATAATGCAGACTTACCGGTTAATGGTGAGACCAACATAAATGAAATAACACACAAAGGATATCTCATAACACCAGTATGTACGATGAAAACCCAAGATGGGAAAAACCTCATTGAGCAATGCTGCTAGATTCTACTGCTCCAATCTAGCCTCACAATGAAACTCTATTACACAATTTAGGGCACCAAGCTAAGGAGCTACAACCCCTAATTTATGAGCTTCAACTCAAAGGAGCACCAACCCCTACATGATTTATAGGCTACAACTTAAAGGAGCTATAACCCCTGCAACAAGCTACAACTCAATGATCACAAAGAAAACATCAATTAAAAAAGTAGTTATCTTGTTACAAGTGAATCTTGTAACCATTTCACGTACCTTACTCTGCCGGTGAGATACCTTCTCTGCTACACCAGTACACTTCTCCTACGACATTCATTTGTTTCTTCACTGCTGATAAACTCTAATGGTTCACCTCTACTCTCCTTCTACTCTACTAGATCTCCTCCTCACTGCTCTTCTCTTCACCGGCACTACACTCTGTCGGTTCTATGTCTTCCTTCTCTGCAACTTCCTTAACTTATGCTCTGTCGGTATGGACACTATCAGTTGAACACTTCAACCTAGTTCACCCAGACACTCAATCTCTTCTTAGATATTCATTGAGCACTTGACTGATTTACTCTCACATGCAGAAGTAATACTCAATCACTTTGTAGTAGCACTCTCTTCTTCTATTGAGCAGCCCTACTCTCTCATTTAGTGGCATCCATCTTTGATTTTGGCTTGCATATTTATAGACTGCTTTTTTTTCCAAAACCCAATTCAAATTCTAGGCAGTTAGGGTTTCCTGATCATCCTGGAGGCAAACCAAATCCAATCAGATCTTGACCGATTTGATCTCTCTAACAACCAACTGTACACCTCCACCATTAATGCACCTTCTTGATCATGCCTTCTATCTTTGGTAATATGCTTTTTACCTTGTTGGCTGATCTCTTGGTCAAGCACTGAGATTGGTCTTGTTCTTTCCTTCATCTTCCTAGATCTCCTCAATCATTCTGAGTTGTCTCTTAGTTGTCCACCAAACTTCAAGCCACAAATCTCTGCAACATGTCCCATGATTTGTGGGATCTGCCATTAATATCGACCAACTCTGCAACTACCTTATTTGTGTTCATACTATCTACCAATGCATGCAAGTGTGCCACCTTGACTCCATGTGGCATCCATGTCGACCAACTACAACTTAGATCTCCATATCGGTCCCAATAGGATCATCGACCAAGAAATCTACCGGTTCATCTTTTCTGTTGGTTTACTAACCCTGCTAGTATCTCATATTCTACCGGTTGAGTCCTCATGTTTGTACTATGTTGAACTGCCAGTGGGAATCCTTAACCGGTCATCAGACATGTCTATCCAAAGCATGCACATTCCTACACACAAGGAAATCTTTTGTATCTGCACCTTGTCCATATTACTAGTGCCCATACATATCGGTAGACACTCTTGATGACTACATGTCATCAATCTTCAATGAACTCCATTTTTAATCCATCCCTTCTACTCTAATCAGATCAAACAATATCTTAGCCAGTTTGTCAAGCTGACAAACCTATCACACTTCATCTGTACTGGATTCTCAATATGCCTTATCAGTCGGTCTAGTGCATATCCCTAATTTCATGCACTTGATGCACACCTCTTCTTTCTTATCTCATAAAAACTATGATGCACACAATGCATAATAGGAGATAATTTCCACTTACCGGTTGAGTGACACGTTGTCTTCTACATCCTATAATGTACTCATGTGACTTCCCTATTTGTGCAATATATATTCAAACTAGCACATGTGATCTAGTGTCGGCACCTTCACTGTTAGTCATTGCTTCTCATGATGACTGCATCTTCATTTGGTGGGAGTCCTGATGTTCTGCAACCTCATAGCATACTTTTGACCTGTTCATTCTTCTCCTCCAGTGTTGATGTGATTTAGGTAGCATTTTGTTTCTTCATCATAAATAACATCCAAGCATCCTGCCCACTTTCAACACTTCACTTATCATTTGACATAATCTCCTTGTTGGTGATATATTGTACCGGTAGCGGTCACCTTACCATTCCATCCATACAAGTTAGGCACTAACTTGTGTACCAGTGACTCCAGTGGGGATTTATCCTTACCTTACTAGTGTCTTGCAACACAAGGTGATATCAAAGATATCTCAACCTGTACTCCTCTTTGAAAGTGTTGCACACACATCTCTCATACTGGTAGTCATCCCATACTGGTTGACATCAATGATAACATAATGCCAACAAACCAGTATCATATATATAAAGATGTCTAAACCGATATATGTAGATAACCGGTAGATGTAGTTAAGTGAATCGGTTGTGATCAGTTCTAAAGTTACCAGTTTTGAGATGCAGTAGATAAAGTCAAGGAGGCGAATGGAGATAATCACCTAGTATGAATTCAAGTGAATTGGTCTGTGAGTTTGAAGTAGTCAATAGTTAATCGGTATCAGTGTTCTAATCGGTTTCCCAGTTTGTGTGATGAGTTATCATCGATTGTGATGTGCTACCATCGACCTATACTTTGGTGTTGATTTTTATTGTGTTCAGGAAGATTGTCTAGGTTCATTGAACCTAGGACATTGTGTCAAGGTTCAGGTGCCAACATGAAATCTAATATCTATAAAAAGATATTGTGATGAGTTAATTCATATTGAAGATACAAATTGGAGTTGATGTGATTTGTTGAATGTACTGCAGAGTATGTCGGTGATGCAGTAATGTATGCATAGAAAAGGATTTAAATCAGTAGAAGGTGCCATTCTTAGATCATTCCCACTCTTGTTCTCTAACAACTACAATAGAAAAATCCCTTAATTTGGTAAGCTCTAACAAGCTTCATTGTATAAATCCTCTAACAAGGTGATTCATTAACTTGGATCTAAATCCTCCACTGAGGTTACCTTTAACCAGGTATAGCTCCTAACAACACTTGAGATCTTTAACATGATCTGCTCCTAATAGAAAATTTGTAGACCTTAACCAGTCAATTATCTATTTCTGTAGATAGTTAACTTGTGAGTTCCATCTCACTGTGGTTTTTCCTAGTTGGGTTTTCCATGTATAAATATTTGTGTTATGGTGAATTTTTTGATAGTGGTGAATGCTTTTACAATACTTTGGATTATATGCAAAGTCATTGGCAAACTGGTTAAGTGTTTTTACCAGTTTGCAATTAAAGTGTTACTGTATTTGCTTTCACTAATTCATCCCCCCCCTCTTAGTGCTTTATAAGTTTATCATGAAGCTTTCTATTTTTGTTGTCTTTTAGTTACTAATTGTGATTTTCATGACTACATCTTTCTTTCTTTTTTCTTGTAAAAAATATGGACTAATTGTCCTTTCTATATTAATTAATTTTAAGGTTTATATACTACTTTAATATTTAACATACTTTTAACATCATTGTAATTTAATTATAAATAAATTAAAATTCCCAAAATATCTTTTAAATTAACTTAAATCAATGTGTTCGTGTGACATGCATGTCAATGAATGATTTAATTTTGCCACCTTCTTTTTGCAAGGTTAATGTATATGTGAAGCCTAAGAAAGAATGATTTAAAAGGAAGGGCTGAAAAAAATTGGGAATTAAAAAGATAAGGCGGAGAAGGAAAGTCGGCAATGGAATCAGATACATTTATTATGCTAAGGAAAAAACCAGTGAGGAAAGGTTGGGATCATTCAAATCTTCTTGCATGTCTTAAGTGATAGTTTAGGCCATGGATAAACAAATATATCTCCCTTCATCTCGTAGAAAGAAACAGGCAATATTTTTGGTTTACAATATCAAATGTCTATAAAATGGAGTGAAGATTATGCAACCCTAACAAGAAAAATATAAGAGTTGAAGGAAATGGAGATGAGATCCAAAAAAATGAAGCAAGAAACTGATACAATAGTTGAGGGAGATGAAGAGCAGCATGGTATATCTAATTTGCCTCAGAATGTGAAAGAACTAATATTTGCAAAGCTTTCATTTGATTAAATCTGTCGCTCTCGTATAGTCTGTAAGGAATGGAATTTTATTTTATCTTCACAAAGCTTTAAGTCTTCCTTGCAAACCTAAAATCCATGGTTTCTTATTTGTCGTGAAGAAGATAATGACAATTGGTACTATATGGCCTACTACTTTTTTTGTATGGGATATTGTTCTTTTTAGAAATCCCCATTCCATTTGTTTGCAATCCCCTTATGGGATCTTATGTAGACATATAAATATATTTGACTAACAAGCATATTTCTATTGTACAGGGAGAAAATAAAGAGCCCTATTTGGTAGCATGGTCTAACTTTGATAATTTGCCATTCCAAATCTATCATTATTTTCAAGATTCATGGAAGATTAACTGTCAGTTTGTAGAAAAACAAGGATCTTATATATTTTTAGAAGAAATGGTTGAGTACAATGGCATTCTTTTTTTGATGGTTGCCCAGAGGGAAAAATTTTCTCGAAGGGGAAAATATTTTCCAAGGGGAAATTTTTCTCTGAGTGTTATTGGTTACAAAATCTAAGATGAGGGTTTCATTAGCCCTATTACAATACCTCCATTTCCCCCCAAAATTTTGGAACTTTTTAATGCGCATGTTCCACCTCCCTATTTTTATCTATGATTTCATATGGTTCATCTATTCTTGTGGTGGAGAGCTCTAAGGAGCCACCTGTTGTCATTGTTATCTGGGAGTTGTCCCAAGATGAGGTGGTTTTGAAGTGGAAAGAATTTGGAAGAATTCCTCCATAGTCGCTACCTCAATATCTTGATGAACAATTGGAGCATATGGAGTGTGTTGGTGTGGGAGATTACCTTTGCTTCAATAGACTATGGGGAGATGAAAGTGGAAAGGAGTTTGCATATAATTTAAGGCAAGGGTTTTGGCAATGCATTGAGTATAGTGATAAATGGATGAAGAATAATAATATTGATTCGTTCGAACCGAAGCTCAGGCATTATCAGTTCTTAGGAAAATCCAGAGAATGAATGAATGAGGGATTACATTATTCTGTAGAAAACTAGGGATAGCATGGTTTTGGTGATAATTGTCATGTAATGAACTATTCGAAAAATTATTATTGTTGTTTAATGCATATGCTTTTTATTAAATAGATATGGTGTACATTGTTTTATGCAATTGATAAATTGAGATTTTTTTTAAAAATAAATTTTAATTATGTATTTGGTGAAAGTAGATAAATAATAATTATATAATTTTTTTTTAAAATAAAAAATGAACTATTAATATTTTTCAATAATTATCTTCTTTTAATATGCATGTAAAATTATTATAGATTAATACATTATAATATTTTATTTATTATTATAATTTAAAATTAAAAATAAATATTTTTAACTATACTGAAAATGTTATGCTACAAGGACCAATCAAGGGTCAATCTCAACGAATGCAAGCGGTTAATGTATTTAGAAAACGTCTTTAACATAATTTATTTATTTTTATTGTGTTGGTAGTTAAAGGACGATTATATTTATTAAGAATCAAGGGTTTAAGGTTTTTTATAATCATATTTATTGTATTTAATTTAATTTTAGCTCAATGACAACCACAATGCACCTCATTTTCTCATGTACAAAAGCATATATTTTTTAGGATAATATATGTTAATGAAAAAATAACATTAAAAAGATATTCTCAATGCATATTATTTTTTAAATTAATAATATATAATATAATAATTTAATTTTTTTACTAGTTAAAATTGAAGTATATGATTGAGATGATTTTATTTTCTATATTGATTATAGAGCCAAAAAAAGAGAGTACATATTTGAGTATATAACTGACTGAGAGACTTCAAAAAAACATGCTAACATATAAAAAATTTAGTATGATGTTCGTACTAGACTGCTAACTAAGAAGGATTGAAAAATTACATGGTAATATATGTCTATCTAGATACATAGTTGTGCACAAAGTGTACAATGAATTTCAGAATATATATACCAATATTTACATCCATGTGACCCATCCCAGTGGGCCTTCCATGTAGACAATCCTCTGATCATCCCTCATTCTGGCCGAGTATATCATCTGCTATCGAATCAGGGCTCTATTGCCCCTGATTTCCTCTAAGAGAGCATCTAAGGTGTTGACAAAAGGAGTACCTTCAACATTTAGTCTATGCCACATGTATCCGTGAGAAAGCTCATGGATGAAGATCCTGGTGTGGTCGTCAGTCAAAAACGTCTCTAATTTCTCCTTGTTCAATCTGATCGTCAAATCCACATGTGAGGAGACAATGTAATGTGTGAGCCTACAACAAGACTTAGTAAGGATCCTCTCTTTACTTTGGAACCTTTCTTCATTTCTGATTTTTCATATATATACCAAAGAATTTCACAAGATAACATTTTCCAAAATAGATTGTTATCTTTTTTAATGCCTTTAATATAACCAGTAACAATATCAAGAGTGCTAACATGCAATGGAATTGAAAAACCAAAAATTAGCCATATTTCCTTGGAAATGATACAATCAAAGAAGACATCTCTAGTAGTTTCTTTAACTTTACATATGGTACAAATAATGTATCTATTATGTTCAGGCCTGATAGGAAGCTTATCAAGCATTAGCAACCATTTGAATGTCTTTTTTTTCAGGAACCAACACGTTGCTCCAAATAATTTTAAACAACTTACCCCATTGCATAAGTGCTAAATCAGAATATCAGTAAGAGTTAATATGCTTTAGAATACTATCATTATGTGTAAGAGATTTATAAACAGAGATGGATTTCAACTTACACAACATAGTGTCGTCAGACCAAGAAAAGTCTACAAACCTGTTATCAATAGTTACACATCTTTTGGGAAGTTGCAAAGAAACACAGGCGTTATACATGATATTATAAGTTCCCTTATTAGAGGCAGGGAGTTGATACTTACCAGAGAAGTCATCCCATGAAATGAGATCATTATTCAAAAGAATATCCTTGAAGCAATATATGCCTCTATTTGCCCAATTTTTGGCCGAGCAACCTTGAGTAAGGGCTAAGGGTTTGCTAGTGTGGAATATGGGATCATCCCTACTAGCCCAACTATTAGCTATGTTGTGCCTAATGCTCTGCCATACCCTCCAAATTGACTTGAACTTCAACGAGCCCGCGGTAGAGATAAGGAAACTTCCAGCTAAAAGGTCACTAAGAGGAAGGGATTTCTAGCATTTAGTAGTTTTTGGAACTCCCATCCTGATATTATTCCTGATAAGTATCTTACATGGCTCATTGCCATCCAATTCATGGAATATCCACTTAGCTTCTAATGCAATACCTTGAAATTTAAGGTCCGTTGGCCCCAAACCCCCAATTGCCTTGTCCATACAACACTACTGCCACTTAACTGAATGAACATTTATATTCCCTTTTCCATCTAACCATAGGAAGTTTTCGATGATCTCTTAAATATCATTAATTTGGTAATTATTGAACATCGACACCGAGGCATAGTAGATACTATATGAGGAGATTTTTTTTTGACAAACTTGTACTCTCCCTGCTAGTGAGAGGTAATGGTTATTCCACTTGGTGAGTTTCCTTTCAATATTTCTTTTGGTCCAACTCCGCATATCTTTGAGACAAGGAGAAATAGAGAACAAAATATCTAGGTATCTGAAAATTTTGTTAGGTCCTCCCTAGTGAAACCCATACGGAGCAAGCCAGTCTGGGGGGTGATCAGACAAACTGAGCAGGGTAGATTTAGATAGAGAAATTCTTGCACTAGATGAATCACAAAACATCTTAAGTTTGAAAGATAAAGAATCCATGTTACTCTCAGATAGCTCAAGAAATAGTGCAGTATCATCAGCAAACTGTATGTTAAGTAGGTCTGATTTATCAGGCAAAGTAATTCCCTTAACTATAGGAGATAGGGTGTCATCTCTTAACAATTAGTACAAAGCATCCGAGGAAATAACAAAAAGGGCAAGGGCAAGAGGATAACCTTTCCTAATAGACCTTTCTATATTAATTAATTTTAAGGAAGAAACTTGGCTACCTTTTGATCCAAGTTATTGGCCCATTCCATTGCCTCCCAACTAGCGATCAAGTTTTCAAGTATGTATTTTCCTTTAATGAAGCCTGTCTGAGTGGCACAAATGAATCTAGGAAGCATATTTTCCAGTCTGATAGCTAGCGTTTTGGCTAGAATTTTATAAGAAACATTGAGGAGGGTGATGGGCATCCAATTTTTTATGAGAGCCTTGTCCCCCTCTTTAAGAAGTAATTTAATGAGGCCTCTATTAATATCAACCCCAAGGGAACCTTTCTCAGTGGCTTCCATGTACACTTCCAACAAGTCATCTACAATCCATTTGATATTGGCTTTGTATAATTCAGTGGAACGCCCATCAGGGCCTAGGGAAGTATCATTATGAAGCGAGTTAATGACACTCTTGATCTCCTCTATTGTAAATGGTTGATTGAGTCACCGATCTTCTTTAGGTGAAAGAAGCTTGGGAATGAGAGAGAAACATCTCTCCCTGGCAAGAAGGGAGGTAGGTGAGTCTTCAGATGAAAAAATCTTTTGGTAGAAGATCAGGAATTATGCCATGATTCCTTCCCCATTTATCTCTTTGTCTTCCACCCACAACTTATCAATTCTTTCTCTAGTTTCTTTCTGCTTCAGAATATTAAAGAAAAACTTAGATCCTTTATCTCCATGATGCAACCATTGCATTCTGGCTCTCACCCTTGCTCCTATTGCTCTATCATGTGTAAATTTCTAAGTTTATCTCTAGCCATAGCCACTGAATGGGAAAGGACAACAGTACTCAGATCATTTTGGATCAATTCTTCTACCTTGTGCAGATTGGAAGTGAGGCTACGTTCAACTTTCCTCACATCCTTGGCTTTCTTTTTGCCCATAGTCTTAAGGATGTTTTTCCAACTGGTTAGAGAGGTGTTCTATCTTACATTATTGGAGGTAGAGTGAAAGTTCCATATGTTAAAGAGCATGAAAATGTAGATAGCAGTGAGAACATCTTGATCTTCTAACAATTTTGTGTTGAGAATAAAATTGTTATTACCCTCAATTTGCTAATTGATACCATCCCTGAAACAAATTTGGGCAATAATTGGGTGATGATCAGATAGAGAGGAGGTCCAGACCCCCATTAGGTAGCCTTGTTGATCAGGTGCAAAGGACAAGAAGTCCTTATTGGCATAGAATCTATCAAGTCTAGAATAGATTCTACTATGCCCTTTTTGGCAATTACGCCAGGTAAACCAAATTCCTTTGTGGGTAGATCTCATGCCTTCTAATAGATCATATGTTGAGTCTCTTCATCCCTTTTAGCTTGTCCTAATTAATATTTTCTCTATCTTTCCAATCCAAGTTAGAACCTCCCATCTTATCCTCTTGGCACTCAATCATATTAAAATATCCTCCCATGATCCATTGGATGTCTAGTAAGGATGCGAGCCATTGCCATAGATTGAATCTCTCCCTATAATAATTTGGAGTGTATACTATACATATACCAAAGGTGTCATCACCATTTTTAATGGAGATCTAGACTGCTCTATTACATGGGGATATTCTGGAGCAGATAATTGAGTCTTTTCATTTGGGGTTGATGACGATCATGACTCCCCCCTTCCCCTTATCCCGTTTGGTACAAAACTTTAGAGCATATTTCTAAACAAAATCTATGTTGACATCGAATGAGAAATTAATGGCTTTGAATTTTTGAAGCATGACAAATTCCAGATCTTTGTGTTGCTTCAACATTCTTCTAACAATGTATTTCCTATTGGGAGATTCCAACCCCTGGATATTCCATGAAATGCATTTCATGGTCAAGTAAATCTTAATTGTCTTACTTGGCAGCTTTCAAGCTACTAAAACACTTAGGCATGCTAGATTTTTTATTGGACTTCTTATGCAGAGGAGAGTTTTTATTCTTGGAACCTAGAGGTCTGCCTCGTTTTCTCCTAATATTTGCTTTTTCTTCTGAAATCTCCTCATCCAAAGCTCCTCTCTCCTGAACCCCATCACCATTAGTAATAGAGTAGCTAGAAATTAAATAAGTCTCTACTTCAGACTCATGAATGCCCACTAAGTAGCCATCATTCTGGTTATCAACCTCGGTTATGCCAAGCTCGGTGAGAGTGGAAATGTCGTAAGGATTGGGTTTCCCAACCATTGGGTCAGTAGGGATGATCTCATAAAAAATACTGCCAGGATCAATCAAATTGTTAGCTTCAGGGGGGTAGACACCATAGTATAAATGGCTTGAAGAGGACGGGGACAATCTCCCTCCCCTTAGGAATCCATGGAAATAAACAATTCCTTGGTTAGTTCAAGTTGGCTAGAAAGAGCCTGAAATTGATTAGAATCTAAAAAATTGGGGGAATTTTTAGGGGGAGGGGAGGTTATCTCCATCCTTCCCAAGTCACTACTATCTCGTTCTAACCCCTCAAAATTCCTAATAATAGATTTTTAACAAGAGAATTCTTATTATTATTGTCAAAAAATTTAATCGTAGGCAGAACTTCAAGAGCATCTTCTTCCATGGGTACCATGGAGGAGAACTTATGTTCATGCCCACACACTCTAATTTTTTCCAATGCAAGTTGTTGTGCATTTTTGCTCTTGGACCTCATGTTCTTCCTAGTCACCACTTGGAAGCCCTTGTCCTTTGTTTCCTCCAACTATGAAATGGCCTTTGAAATAGCCGAATGAGGAGGGGGGTTGGCATTGAAGGAATCAAAAGAAACAAAGTTATTAATAACAGGGGGTTCAACCAATTTATCATTCGGGAAGCCAACAATGACTTTATTTATGGCTTCTTTGAGACAGTCAAGTTTTATCAATAGAGGAGGATTATCACCAAGATTGGAAACCAAAGTGGAAGGGTTCCCTCTGTTAGTATTAGGTTTAGAAACATGATCAGTAGGGATTTTAGAGGCCCTTTTCCTGACATTGAGAATAGGGCAAAATATTTTGATATGCTCTTCCTTCCTATAGAGAAAGCAAGCATTTAAACCACCTAGGGATTTCAACAAGAGAGGTTAATAGTTCACCACCAAGATTAATAACAATGAATATGGGAATATCTACACTAGGATTGATAGAAACTAGAACTTGGGCATCTAGGTGGGGAATCAGGTTCGATGAGTGGTCAATCCTTATCACTTTGCCAATGGGTTCCATAATTTGAGGAATAAAATTCTAAAAAATGGGTGGCAAATTCTTGATTTGAATCCATCAAGGGCATGAGAGGGCCAATAGTTCCTCATTAATTGCATCAAAAGACCATTTAAGAGCCCTAACTATGGTTTTCCCCATGACCCAAAATTGTTTCTTGAGAAATTATGCTTGAGATTTATTATCATTGAAAAAATAATGAAAAGACCTTTTTGAATCATTCTGCAAAATAAAAAATTAAACCCTAATTTTTTTAACCAAACATTTTTCATCCAATCATCTAGAAATTTCCTAGCCAGACATTCATCTATGTTAGTGGTTGCAAAAAATATAGCTATATCTTGTAGTCTAGCCTTTTCCAAATCAATAGCCTTAGCCATCGATTCGTTAGGAGAAATGGATAAGGTAGGCAAAGGCGAGGGAGGAACCTTACCAAGGTTTCCTCCTCTGCCATCGCTCTCTGGTTCAATCTCACTTACCAGAATTAATTTTGCCTCTTTAGGAACTTGCACAACTAAGCCAATAATGGCATCTCAGAAAGTTTTACCATTAAAACTGTCGGCCTTGACCTTTCAAACTGAAGCTGAATTAATGATTGGCCCGCTTGAATCCTCACCCATAGGGAAACATGTACAATAACATGAACCATAGTCCTATCTACACTAGGCACAATAAATGCAGACGAGAAGGAATGCAAGAGAGAAAGAAATATGAAGGCCTTACCATCATGGAGGAGGCCTTACCACCTCCTCCACTTGCAAGAGGGAAACCTTGTCGCCAAGCCTAAATGTGCGGTCCATGTCAAAAAACCCTAGGTTGCATAGCCTTTCCTCAATCCACCCAGAACTTTTCTTATTAAAAAAATAGAGATTGATTTTTCGATTAAGATGAATTTGATCAATTTTACCATTAAAATAAAATTTTGTTTTACATAAATTAAAATACTTATAATATTTTTTTAAATAGTAATTTAATTATCTTTGAAGATGATTCTTAATGCAAAAGAAATTAAAAATAAAAACACAAAAAAACTTCATTTTCAACTTTATCCTCAAATTATGAATTAAATATATATTTGGTATATATTTTTAATTACTTTATGTATTATATTTTATATAAATTTATTTTTAAATCATCTTATAATCATATTGGTTTTATTTATTCCTCATTGTTTCATGTAAATAAACCCTCTTTTTTAATAATTTTTTAACATTAAATATGCTGAAACAAAAAATATATCAAAAATATATTATCCCAAAAAGAAGATAAAAATAAAAGAGATTTTTTTTTGTACACATTCTTTTCTGAATTAATAATATTAAAATATACATTTCTTAATTTTTATCATAATTTTTTTTCTTAAATTAATGATAATTGAAGTATATCGTTGAGATGAATTCTATACTCTTGCATCTTCTCATATTTATTTATCTTCAAAGATGAATTTTTTTTAACTAGTTTCATTTTGGTCCAAAACAAATCTGAAAAAGGGATGCAATGTGTTAAGTTCTTACCAATAGTGTTGATAGAAGAGGAGAGAGAGAGAGAGAGAGGGATATCTAAAAGGGGAGAGTAAAAGGGATGTGGAGAAATAGGATAAAAAGAGGGAGACAATGAGAGAGGGGGAGATGGAGAGATAGAAAGATAAAGATATATGTAAATAATGAGACATAGATAGAGAGGGACAAGAGATTTGAAGAAAAAGATAACAGGTAAATATTTAGAAATAAAGATAGACATAGAGATATGGAGATAGAGATAGGGAGGGAGAAACAAGAGTGAGGGATGTTTAGAAGGGGAGAGTAAAAGCGATAATAAAAAAAAGAGATTAAAATAGGGAGATGACGAGAGAGGAGGAGATGTAGAGATAAAAAGATAAACATATATATAGATAATGAGACATAGATAAGGAGAGAGAGAGAGAGAGAGAGAGAGAGAGAGAGAGAGAGAGAGAGAGAGAGAGAGAGAGAGAGAGAGAGAGAGAGAGAGAGAGAGAGAGAGAGAGAGAGAGAGAGAGAGAGAGAGAGATACTTAGAGATGGAGATAGAGATAGGGAAGGGGAAACAAAGAGTTTGTGTGTGAGCTAGTACTATTAATTATAAAATAATTTTAAATATATTTATTAGTTGGAGATATGTTAAGAAGGGGAGGGTAAAAAGGATGTGCAGAAATACAGAAAGAGGGAGATAATGAGAGACAGGGAGATGGAGAGATAGAAGGATAAAGGTATATGTAGATAATGAGACATAGATAGAGAGAAAGAGGAGACATTTGAATAAAAAGATAGAGAGTGAGTACTTGGAAATACAAATATACTTAGAGAGATATAAATAGAGATAGGGAGGGAGAAACAAAGGGTTTGTCTATGAGTGAGTACTATTAATTATTTATTAGATATAGATAGATTCTAGATATTTGCATGAAATGAGCTAAAGAGGTAAATAAATATTTTAAAATAGCTAAAAAGATACATATATTTAATTACAGAATATGAAGAAATAATACAAATAGTATATTCAATATTTTAATTATTATTATATGTTAAAATTATAATATATTTTTATATTTAGTATTGTGTATTAATAAGTATGATATATAATACTAATATACCTATATTTTTTAAATAAAATTAATTAATATAATTAATACGTATTAATTAGTTTCATATAGTTAATATTTATTAAAATTCTATCTTATTTAAAATTATTAAATGATTTGCATGCCAAAAAATAGAATTTTTTTTTAAATCTAGATTTTAAAACATAATTTTCTAAATTATAACTTTCTTTTTTCTTTGAAAAAAAATGGAAGATTCTTTTAAATCTAGAACATAATTTTTTAAATTAGAAGTTTCTTTTAAAATTACATTTAGAAAACTAATTTTTTCAATTAATAAACAATAATAATAGGAAGTTGCTTTTTAATTTAGATTTGTTTCTTCCAAAACAATTTTAAAAAATATTTGCTTTTGCATTTAATAAATAATAATAATAGAAAGTTGCCTTTTAATTTAGATTTTAGTCTTCAACTTATTTTTAAATTATCCACTCTCTAGTCATTAAAATGACATGGATAAGAAAGCTGGGTAGGTGCCATTGTAGTGTTATGCCTCTCGGTGTAAATAAATATAAATCTTATTTATATAAAACCAAATTTTCATGGACATGGATGTATACAAATACGGGTATGGTATGAAATATGAATACGACCATTTTTTAACATCCTCAATGTGGATATGATTAGATACACTATTCATAAAAAATACATACACATATATTTAACACTATTTTCTAAGTTATTGGAGGAGATTTTCATTACTTAAAAATCAATATAAACACATAAGTTCTACATAACTTATTATAAGTTTTTTTAAGAATTTATAATATACAAAAATAGTAGAGTTTGATTGAAAGATAACCCAAAAAATTGGTCATTGAAATAGAAAAATATTTCATTTGTCTTTGTCATTTGGTATAGGTTTGGTTTATACCATTTAAAAAAAAAATGCATCAATGAAGTTTTTAAAATTAAATCTAGGAATATTTACATCATAATTAAAGCCCCCTTGGTATATTTGATGGCTACAATTTATAGTACTACTTCCAAGACTTTGAATCCATATGTCGATTTCTAACATAGCAACTATGGATATCTTTAAAAATATGTACATCAACAACATGTACCTCTGTAAGATATATTTGGTTGATTTTGTTCTTTCTTGGGATAATTCGATGATTGGTTTTTCTTACCCTCACCTAGATTATTTTCATCCTTAGTGTGTATGAATGTGTACACACTTTCTAACGATGTAGACCTCCTATGTATTTTATTATTATGTCCCCTTTCTTCAAGTCCAAGTTCATTGACATGACTTATCTACAACATTTTTTGGTGTAATCCCACACTTGAATTGCTAACTTATGTAATAGTATCAATATTAAGGTCAGTTTTGTGTCAAACATGATAGACATTCTTTATAAATTCTTAATTTTTTTCCCAACTAGACACTATTAAACTATTCATCTTCTTACTAATAGACACATAAGTTTTCCACTAAACTAGAACATAACCCTCCATATTAACTGCATTTAAAAAAGAATTCTTCACCTCACTAAGTTCATACACACTACTATAAATATCCATTTTCTTGAACCCACTTTTAGCACCTACTTGTTTAAAATCATTAATATTTACTTTGATCTTAGCTTTGACTAGGAAAGTATCAAATCCCTCTACCTTTATTTTTTCTCTACCTTAGGCTTCTTGTCTCCATCAATGTAGTAATTTGCATTCTTTTTTTTCTCGCCATCTTCATGAAAGGATTGCTCTTCTTCCAATCCAAGTTTGTTGACAAGATAATATAGCAACATATTCATCTAAGCTTTATTCTTAGAGTCTATCTCTTGTTGTCAAATTAAGTACAAGTTAGATTTTAAAGATACAACTCTTCTTCCAAATATTTCTTCATCTTGTTTGGCCACCTTCCTTCCTTCTTGATTCCTCCTTTCTATTCAATTTTTTTATTAGTAAGGCTTTAATTTTTCTTCATCTTATTGCTATCAAATAATAATTCTAACTAAATAATTGAAGATAAAGTATGGTCTTTGTAATGGTAAGAATATTAGAGTTTTCACCACTAAATTTAGTAAAACCATTAATATTTTTCTTAGGGACCAATTACAATAAAGAGGGTTGAATTAAATAGATCTAGCATCAAGCTAATAAGGATAGGACTAAGAATTTTGATTAGATTCACTAGTTGGAATTTGATTCCCTCTTTTTAAGTTGAATTGTGAAAGTACTGAAATTAGGGTAAATGTGTTGAAATTGAAGTAATTATGCATAAATAGTGAGTTACAGTTTTCAAAGGAAGCTACAAACTTGGATTAGAGAAATATGTGAATTTTTGGATTTGTCCCCAAAAGGTCATCCTGAATTGTCAGGACTAGAGCATTGGTCACTCTGATCCATACTTTTTGCCATCAAAATGGGAACCTGTTCATCTTCATGAATAATACTGATCCTAATAATTACGGATTTGTACTTATTTCCTACACACAAAACAAAGTGGAAATTATTGGGAATAGGAGTTTGTCTAAGTCAAACCTCAGTTTAGTAATTAACCTTGAACGAATAACTACAAATATTGAAATAAATAATGGAAGGGTATACCTCAGTTCTGTAATTATTGATGATGATTCTTTGATTCTTGAATGTAATCACATATATTATATGAAGTGACATGAACATGATAAAACCTAATCACACATATGCTTTCATATGATTGATGCATTTTTTCTCCATAATGGTTGAATGAAGAATATCCCACCTTGAAGATCTGTGAAAATGATTGATAACAATTCACACATGCAAGGATACTTGATTGTTTGTTGATAGAATGGATGGAGATCTGTCTTGGATGAAATTACGTTGATAAAATATTTTTATATATGGGTATCTAGGTCAATTATCGATTAGGCTGACCTCCAATGATCATGGAGAGCCACAAAATTGAATTCCCACTAGAAATATAGGACCCTTTCCCTATTTCAAAATAGGGCCCAACTAAGAGGGATGAGGGTGAGGGAACTTATGTCCTAGGAGTAGGGTTCTAGAACCCTAGTCCTTCTTAATGAGGGACCTGAATTTATCCCTAAGGAAAGGGATACCCCTCCAAGAAATCAATTAGTGGGTGTACATGGCATTAGAAATAGAGACAAGGTACTAAATGGACCTAGATAGGAGATGAGGCTAAGACACTCTAAAGTAGGGGCACAAACATCAAGTGTAAATTATCTCGGTGATAATTTACAGTGCTACATTTAGTTCCCACTTTAATGAGAGTATGATCCTATGTAAATATTCATAGTAAATTAGATGAAATAGGTGAGGGAGAGGAGAAATTAGAAGCATATTCACAAGGACACCACCAATTTTGAGGAACTAAGCCCCCAATTTTAGGGTCCTAATCACTCAAATTTATGCAAGGGCACACAAAACAAGACAAAAAGAAAGGGAAAAACAAAGACAAAAAGGGAAAATTAAAAAAACAAACGAAACAAAAGCTAAAAGAAATAGAAAAGACCTCAAGTCAACTAGCCGAAGAGACCTCAATATGAAAAATATCTCAACCACTAATATCATACTTGAAAAATGCCATCTCAAAAACATAAGTTATCACATAAAATCTTGAGCAATAGGATGCATCATCTATGAACTACAAATAGCACAACTACGACCTCATAAGATTAAAGTGAGAGAAGCATGGATACATATTCTAGATATGGTTTTCTAAGTGATCCATGAGAAGAATAAGATGGGACATGGATACACATTCTAGATGTGTTTTTATTGGTGATCCATGTTGGGGAGGAGAGTACGAATAGTATAGCTATATTTCTTAAGTTCTACTCATTCTCATATGTGTGTGCAAGTGATGTCTAGTTTCAAGTGTTAAGCATCTTGTATAAGAGTTTGTTTTCTCTAGTTTTGAAAATGCAACAACCTATGTAAGACATGAAACAAAAAATTTCAAGGGGCATGGCTGGTTTCAACAACATCTCATACAAGAATTTGTTTGCTCTAGTTTCTAGAATGTGTAACCCCATGTAAGGCAAACATATGCCTATTTTTTAGGACATCCCATGTAAGAGTTTGGTTGCTCTGGTTTCAACAATGTGTGCCCCATTTAATAAATTTATCAATGCTACTTTTGGTTTTGAGCATGAAGCATATCGTGTAAGAGTTTATTTTCTCTGGTTTCGAGAATGAACACCTCATTTAAGACATTACAAAAATATAGTGCAATATAGTACAAAAAGTGTGATATGTACATACCTCCCCTTAATATGTCAACATATCCTTATGTTGATGTCTTAGGAGACCTATAAAAAAGGATATCCACCTTAAACTCTAAGGATATGTCCTTTAGGCAACAATGTTCTTTATTTCAAGATAAAGAGGCAATACTCCTACAAGCAAGGAGAAGATAGAACTTGAAAATGATATATCTTGCAACAAGTGTAAAGGGATCCTTCATGAGAAGAGATCTTTTCTCAAAAGATATCTATGTGTAAGAGGAGATTCTTTGAACAAGCATAATATCTTCTACCAAGGGAAGGATAACAAGAATGTATACATTCCCCCTATTTCTAGGTGAGAGGGAGTCTTGATAAAGGATGACAGACTTTTTAACAAATGTGAATGGTAAGTTTATAATAGATATACATTTCCTAGTGAAAAAGAGGTTGCTTACCCAAGAAGTCTTAAATTAAAAATAAATCAACTCTTATGAAAAATGGCACCCAATGAAGTTAACCACTAGTTCCATAGGGTGAGGAGAAACATGATGGGTTAATGTTTGCTTTGAACCGAAGCTCAACCGTTATCAGTTCTTATGAAAATCTGGAGAATGAATGAGGGATTACATTAGTTTGTAGAAAACTAGGGATAACATGATTTTGATCATAACTGTCATTTAATGAAGTATTAAATAGATTATTAATGTTGTTTAATGTATATGGTTTTTATTAAATAGATATGGTGTGCATTGTTTTATGAAATTGATAGATTGAATTTTTTTTTTAATAAATTTCAATTATGTATTTGGTGAAACTAGATATATAATAATTATATAGTTTTTTATTTAAATAAAAAATGAACTATTAATATTTCTTAATAATTATCTTCTTTTAATATGCTTGTAAAAATATTTTAGATTAACACATTGGAAATTTTTCTAATATTTTTTTTATCGATAAAAATTCGAGGCCAAAGAATTTTATTAATTGAAAAATAGATAGATTTACATTTACACCTCCATTCGGTGTGGGCACCAGTAGGAAAGAATGGAGGGAAGAAAACCTCTAGTTTAGCCCAGATCCCTCAAGGATAAGAAAAAAAATTAAGAATGCGATACAAAATGGAGATACAAGATCAGAAAGGGAACATGTCCAAAATAATGAAGATTGTATGTAGAAATCCTCTGTGTAAAGTTGAGTAGCAGATTGCCCATCTCTTGGGGTGTTGCTGCCATTTGTGGGTGACAGTTCTTGCTATTCCTGAAACACAGGGTTAAGCTTGTTGTGCTCCTTATGTTGCACACAATCTTGAGAAAATCTCTCACTAGAATGTTATGAAAAGGAAAACCGAACAGGTCAACTTATACAATATATCATACCTGCCTGGATGGTCACCCTGTTAGGATACACAACTCAAAATATTAGTCTCAAAAAATCTCCAGAAACATAATGCGAGAGTGGTTACCCATCAAAGAGCATAAACTCAATAAATATTAATGAGGCAAATTTCATAAATATTCCTGCAAAGAGATCGCGGGGAGCTACCATCTTAAAGAATATGGTTCGAGAGTCTCCCAGGCCCTAATTGAGTGTCATGGGAAAGATTTAAGTGAGATAAAATTTTATCAGGTCGACCCTTAATCTAATAATATGATGCTGGAGATTACTGGGAAGAAAGAGGAAAATTGACATATGCATCTAAGACTGATTTAACTTAAAATTTAGAGAACAGGTAGGAAAATAGGAGACTATATATGAATATGAATATATAGATGTGAGTCTGAACAAAATCCTAATATATAATGTGAATGATGATAAATATATATAGAAATATAAATACAAATATAAATATATATATATATATATATATATATATATATATATATATATATGAAAATATATATATATATATACACATACATATATATATATATTGCGACCATGGGGGCCTAGAAAGCCTGAAGGTGGCTGGGGTCGATCATACACATGGAAGAGGATGACGCACAACATATACATAGATTAACAAAATTACGAAGATAAGTTAAAGCAACCTAGAGACATTAAAGCCTGAAAGCTTCTTAAGAACAAAACAAGAGACAAAACATCAATAATAATGGGGACCGAAAAGGTAAAATAGAGATGAGGATAGCTAGGTAAGTGTTAGTCCTAAAAGAAGGAAATATCTACATAAATAATACCTATATATCCATGATCACATATATTCAAGAGTGAGATATGCCAACATGTTTATATACCTATGCTCATTAATGTAAGGTATTACCTCCTTCTAGTCTTAAAGCTTATCCTAGTAGAGCGACAAGACTAAAAAAGCTAAATTTAGGAGTTTAAAGGAAGATAAGTGATGCCACCTATTGAGCATAAAATTTGAATGATTATCTATGGAGTTAAATTATAAAAGCCCCCTATTGTTAAAATAAGTCATCATTTTCATTAATACCATGGTAGCCCACAAGTCAACAAGCAGGTGTAATAGCATCCTATTAAGATATCCGGGTTCATATAATATCGATGAGACCCAATGATGTCTCATTGATATAGAAGGGCCATCAAAGAAAGGAAGAACCGATGAACTTCAGCAAAGACTCATCGAAGACAGTAATTCCATTGACAAAAGATATCGAGGAAAGCAGAGATGGTTTTCATCGACGGGAAAAGGTCTTCGAGGAGATAATACCATCGGTGCAACATAAAAAGGACTCATTGAAAGGAATGATCTCATTGAAAGAATAATGTCGATCAGACAAAAGGAAGCTACATCGATAAAAGATATCGATAAAGAAATAGGTTTTGAGGAAGCTAAAGGGCATGCCTCCGATACGCATGGTTTCACCGATGCAACTTTATCAGTGGAAGATGATAAGGGAGGATAAAGAAAGGCTTCGGTGAGATAATAGATCCATTCACCGACAGGGCATGATGATTTCGAAGGAAGAAGTGTTTCGATGGAAAAATAAAGGAGGTCACCGAAGCCTGAGGTTTCTTCGACATAAAAACCCAATGGATATTAGATAGGTATCGGTGAGGAAACAACCAAGCATCCTATTAAGATATCTGGGTTCAAACAATATCGATGAGACCCAATGATGTCTCATCAATATAGAAGGGCCATCAAAAAAAGGAAGCACCGATGAACTTCAGAAAAGACTCATTGAAGACAGTAATTCCATCGACAAAAGATATCGAGGAAAGTGGAGATGGTTTTCATCGATAGGAAAAGGTCTTCGAGGAGATAATATCATCAATGCAACATAACTTACCGAAAGGAATGTTCTCATCGAAATAATAATGTCGATCAGACAAGAGGAAGCTACATCGATAAAAGATATCGATGAGGAAATAGGTTTCGAGGAAGCTAAAAAGCATGCTTCCGATACGCATGGTTTCACTAATGCGACTTTATCAGTGGAAGATGTTAAGGGAGGATAAAGAAAGGCTTCAGTGAGACAATAGATGCATTCACCGACAGGGCATGATGATTTCGATGGAAGAAGTATTTTGGTGGAAAAATAAAGGAGGTCACCGAAGTCCGAGGTTTCTTCAACATAAAAACCCAATGGATATCAGATAGGTATCGGTGAGGAAAGAACCATAGTGCCCAAATACAAAAATTCCATCGAAAAAAGATATCGAGGAAAGTGGAGATGGTTTTCATCGACGGGAAAAGGTCTTCAAGGAGATAATACCATCGGTGCAACATAACTCACCGAAAGGAATGTTCTCATCGAAAGAATAATTTTGATCAAACAAAAGGAAGCTACATCGATAAAAGATATCAATGAGGAAATAGGTTTCGAGGAAGGTAAAAGGCATGCCACCGATACGCATGGTTTCACCAATGTGACTTTATCGGTGGAAGATGATAAGGGAGGATAAAGAAAGGCTTCAGTGAGACAATAGATCCATTCATCGACAGGGCATGATGATTTCGAAGGAAGAAGTGTTTCAGTGGAAAAATAAAGGAGGTCACCGAAGCTCGAGATTTCTACGACATAAAAACCCAATGGATATCAGATAGGTATCGGTGAGGAAATGGCCATAGTGACCGAAGATAGTAATTCCATCAACAAAAGATATCAAGGAAAGCGGAGATGGTTTTCATCGACGGGAAAAGGTCTTCAAGGAGATAATACCATCGGTGCAACATAACTCACCGAAAGGAATGTTCTCATCAAAATAATAATGTTGATCAGACAAAAGGAAGCTACATCGATAAAAGATATCGATGAGGAAATAGGTTTTGAGGAAGCTAAAAGGCATGCCTCCGATACGCATGGTTTCACCGATGTGACTTTCTTGGTGGAAGATGATAAGGGAGGATAAAGAAAGGCTTCAGTGAGACAATAGATCCATTCACCGACAGGGCATGATGATTTTGATGGAATAAGTGTTTCGGTGGAAAAATAAAGGAGGTCACTGAAGCCCGAGGTTTCTTCGACATAATAACCCAATGGATATCAAATATGTATCGGTGAGGAAACAGCCAAGCATCCTATTAAGAAATCTAGGTTCAAATAATATCGATGAGACCCAATGATGTCTCATCGATATAGAAGGGCCATCAAAGAAAGGAAGCGCTGATGAACTTCAGAAAAGACTCATCGAAGATAGTAATTCCATCGACAAAAGATATCGAGGAAAGCGGAGATGGTTTTCATCAATGGGAAAAGGTCTTCGAGGAGATAATACCACTGGTGCAATATAACTTACCAAAAGGAATGTTCTCATCTAAAGAATAATGTCGATCAGATAAAAGGAAGCTACATCGATAAAAGATATCGATGAGGAAATAGGTTTCGAGGAAGCTAAAAGGAATGCCTTCAATACGCATGGTTTCACCGATGTGAATTTATCAGTGGAAAATGATAAGGGAGGATAAAGAAAGGCTTCAGTGAGACAATAGATCCATTCATCGATAGGGCATGATGATTTTGATGGAAGAAGTGTTTCAGTGGAAAAATAAAGGAGGTCACCGAGGCTCGAGGTTTCTTCGACATAAAAACCCAATGGATATCAGATAGGTATCGGTGAGGAAACAACCATAGTTAGGCTCAATCTGACCATGGATTAAGCCTAACTACCTAAGTTAAAGTCTAGGAGAACAGATATATGGGCATATTTAAACTGAATGTTTGTCTGAGTATCTATACGGAAATACAGGGGGCATGAAGAGTAATAAATAAGGGGGTTAAAACAAAGTCAGGGTAAGAGAAACATAAGGGGATGAAAGGAAAAACATGATAATGACCACTTAGGACATGAAAACAAAAGATGGGGTTGCCTTAAGGTGGCACTGACAGGAGATTGATGCCAACGACTCCAAAGTTGGCCAACTCATCCACTCTTTTATTGCCCTCCCTATAAATATGATTGACTGTGAACCTATCAAAATCTCTGCATAAGTCAAGAGCTTTTGACAACAAAGTATTTAGTCTCCAATTAGGCCTACTACCTTTCCTCAGAGAATTGACAATTATAGCCAAATCTCCTTCAATTTCCAAGTTCTTAACTCCTAGTTTCCTACATAAATGCAGACCCTCCACCAGGGCCATAAGTTCTGCCCAATTGTTGGTGTTGATGCCACCCGAAGAGGCAAGGGTTGCTAGTTCCTTGCCTTCCTAATTATGAACAACACAACCTATCCTTTCTTTCCGTGGGTTACCATGGGATGCCCCATCAAAGTTTAGCTTCACCCAACCTTCACCTAGGGGCTGCCATCTGCATGCATCCCTTGATCAAAGACTTGCAATAGGACCATCTCCTACAAAGGGAGGAAAGGATAAGCCTTCCCAATGTTTTATCATTTTTTCATCCCAATAAGTGACAAAGGCATTCTCAATGTGCCTAATGATAGTTAGTTGTTCATGAGCTCAGTGATAGCTGACTCTATCCTATTAATGATTCTGGGAACCTCTAGTTTTTCATTCTTAAACAAACGTCTATTTCTCTCCTTTCATAGTTCCCACATAATGGAAGAAGGAAGAGTTGTCCATAAACCTTCAAAGAGACAACCATGCCTAAGGAGAGGCCATCCCTTGACCATTCCAAATATGGTGTGGGGGAAGGCCACAAACCATTCAAGTTTGTTGGTGAACCAGATCCAACATTTATGAGCAAAGGGGCAGTTAAGGAGGATATGATTGGTGTCTTCCTCGTCTGCCTCGCAAAGAGGAAATCTACTAGGGACCTCATACCCCATTCTTCTAAATTTGTTTGTAGTTAGGAGCTTGCTCTAAACCACAAGCCAGGAGAAGATACCTACCTTAGGCAGATAGTATTTATCCCAGCAAAGTTTCAAGGGAAGCTCAGTCATAGGTCTTCAAAATGATTTGGAGATGAGAGAGTACCCATCCTTGGAGTTGTATTCTCCTCTTAGGGAGCCATCCCAAATGAGCTTGTCCTCATTCTGACCTAAGGCAATGTTCCTTGATTTAAAAATTGCCATAAGTTTTTGTTTATCCCTTACCGGGATATCCTCATCTTCCTTCTCAATCCACTGCCAACCAACCCCATCTTCTGAGGGGGAGATATAGTTGTTTAATAGGGGACCTCTATGAGATTAAAGAAGGATACGAGTAGCACCAAAGTCATGGATATTATCAATAGCCTTATATCCACACCATGAATCTGACCAGAAAAGAGCTTTATCCTTGAACCCTAGGTTCCAAGTAAGTCTGTCAGAGATAATCCTCTTGCAGTCTAACATAAAATTCAATTTGGGAGGGTTGGTTTCTCTGAATATTTGGATAGGATTCCCTCCATTAAGGTATTTCAAGAGAGCCCATTTGAGGTGGTGGGTTCTGAACATCCTCCAAACCAACTTGGCACCCAAGGCTTTGCCTTGATCACAAAGGTTTTCAATACCAACTCCTCCTTCTTATTTAGGTTTGCATATCTTGTCCCAAGATATGAGTGATATTTTACGATTGTCATTAGCACCTTGCCAAAAGAAAGTTCTGAGATGCTTGTTGAGCTCTGCAAGTTTAGAAGAAGATAAATGTTGACAGGAGAGCTGGTAAATGGGCGTAGCTAACAAGACCGATCTAACTAAGGTTGCTCTACCTGCAGATGAGAGCCATTTTCCTTTCCAAGTTTTAATCCTAGACTTGATTTTATCCACCAAGTTGTCTTATAATTTTGAGGGTCTTCTACCCTTGTCAAGGGGAATGCCCACGTATTTGCAAGGAAGAGTTCCTTCACTAATCTCGAGGACATTGCTGATCACTTTTCCTAAGGAGGGGTCTATGTTGAACATGAAAACTACAAACTTGGCTAAATTCACCTCTTTACCTAAGGCTAGCATATAGGAATTAAGGATGTCTTTGAAGGTTCTCGCTTCCCTTACACTTCCCTACCCAAAAAGAATCTTGTCATTGACAAATTGCTGGTGGGTAAAGGGAGGGAGGCAGCTAGTAATCAGGATTCCTTAGATCTCACCTTTCTCTTTGGCCTTAGAGATGGATCTACCTAGGGCTTCAGCCATGATGATGAAGAGGAAGGGGGACATAGGATCTCCTTGCCTGAGCCCTCTTGAGCTACTGAAGAAACCTTCCAGGGAACCATTAACCAAGACCGAGAATTTTGGGGATGGATATACATTCAAAGATTAGGCTGATCTAGGATTTGCAAAATCCAAAGGCCTCCACGTATTTGCATAGGAAGCGCCAATCAACTTTGTCATAAGCTTTGCTTATGTCTAATTTGAATAGCATACTTGGGGCCCCATTGAGCTGGACAGAATGAATGGCCTCTTGGGCTATAATAACCCCATCATAGATTGATCTATCTTCTATGAAGTCGATTTTTTATTCACTAATGATAATGGGGAGAAGATTCTAGAGTCTGGCTGCTAGGGTTTTGGTTAAGAGTTTGTACAAAGTGTTGCAAAGGGCTATTGGTCTAAAGTCAATAAAGCTTTCAGGATTCTCTTTTTTGGGGATGAAAGCTAAGAAGGTATTGTTGATTTCTTTGAGAATCTTACCAGAGTTCCTAATACCTTCTAAGGCATCCATGATCTCTATCCCCATAACACCCAATTTTTTTGGAAAAAGCTAGTGGGGAAGCCATCTGGGCCCAGGGCCTTATCGGGATTCATCTTCATAAGGACAGATTTAACCTCCTCCTTAGATAATTTCTTTGACAGGATTTTGTTGTGGTCATCATTAATGAGTTTTGAAATATTCTTCATAATATTGAGTTGGCCCCTAAGGTTGGAGCCTTCAATATTGTTTAAGATTTTATCAAAAAACCTTGCTTCCTCGGAGGCAACATCATCCGATTTAGACAGGATGGAACCCTGGCAATTCTTAATTTTAGAAATTCGATTGACCCATCGCCTCTTCTTAGTACTATTGTAGAAAAACTTAGTATTTCGGTCCCCATCACTCAACCAAGTCTCCCTCGATTTTTATTTCCAAAAGATCTCTTCATTTGAGAGTGTCTTTTCATATTCAGAGAGTAGAGCCTTTTCTTTGAGGAAGAGATGTTCATCCATCCCCTTCTCAAGAACCTCAATGTTAACATTCTTAAGATCATTTTCTATTAGGATTTTTTTATCAAAAATATTTCCAAAATTAGTCTTGTTCCATTCTAAGAGCTTCCTTTTGATAAGCTTTAACTTGCTTGTGATAATAAACATCTTCAAACCAGAGAAAACAGAGCTTCTCCACTAGTTCTCAATTAAGTTTAGCAAGTTATCATCTCTGAACCACATGCTCTCAAATTTGAAGGGACATTTTTTAGGGGAGTGGTCAGATAATAAGATTAGTTGGAGTGGGAAATGGTCAAATCCTGCTAAAGGGTGGGGTTCTGCATTCAGGGTAAAGTTAAGCTCCGAGAGCCCTCCATGGATAAAGAACCTATCTAGTTTCTCATAAATGTTACAGAAACCAAGCCTTCTGTTGTTCCAGGTGAAGGCATTATCTTCCGTCTGGATTTCCAACAGGGAGTTCCTATTGATCCAATGATTGAAATCTATAGCCACTGGAGGAAGTTTGTTTCTACCTCCTCTTTTGTCTGCTACCTTAGTGATAGCATTGAAATCAACCCTAATGATGCATACATCATTTGGGAAACTTCTGAGGAAAGACTCCAGTTCCACCCACATGCTAGCCTTATCCCTATTTTGGATAGGATTGTAAATGTTAATCAATTTGAATCTTAGGTTATTTTTATAACTTACTACTTCTCCTCCCATCCAATTTTGCTTAATTTCTAAAGGTATCATTGGAAATATTATATTTATTATTATAATTTAAAATAAAAAATAAATATTTTTAAGTAAACTAAAAAATGTTCTGTTACAAGGGTCAATCAAGGGTCAATCTCAACGAACGTAAGCAGTTAATGTATTTAGAAAACGTCTTTATCATAAATTATTTATTTTTATTGTGTTGCTAGTTAAAGGATGATTATTTTTATTAAGAATCAAGGGTTTAAGGTTTGTTATAAAATATTTGATGTATTTAATTTAATTTTAGCTCAATGACAGCCCCAATGCACTTCATTGCACCTTGTTTTCTGATGTACAAAAACATTTATTTTTTAAGATAACATATGTTAATAAAAAAATAAGATGAAAAAGATATTCTTAGTGCACATTATTTTTCAAATTAATAATTATATTATAATAATTTTTTTTTAAATTAATAAAATTTTAAGTATATGATTGAGATGAATTTGATCAATTTTACCATTAAAAAAAAAATAGTTAAATTAAAAATACTTAGACTAATTTTTTTAATAGTATTTTAATTTTCTTTAAAGATGATTCTTGATGCAAAAGAAATTAAAAATAAAAGCACAAAAAAAAACTCTGTTTTCAACTTTATCCTCAAATTATAAATTAAATATATATTTAGTATATACTTTTTATTACTATTATGTATTATATTTAATATAAATTTATTTTTTAATCATATTATAATAATATTTGTTTTATTTATTCCTCTTTGTTTCATGTATATAAAAACTCCTTTTTAATTTTTTTATATTAAATATGCTAATAAAAATAATATAAAAAAGATATTATCATGAAAAGAAGATAATAATAATTTTTTTTTTTCTTTTGTACACATTCTTTTTTTTTAATATTAAATATAGAGAGTAAACTTAAAAAAATTATAGCTTCAATAGTAACATGAGGTCATGCCTCAAAACCAACAATCTTGACCTACAAAGATTCGACCAATGACTACTAGCAATTCTATATACACATTATAAACAAAATAGTCCAAGAAAAGAGAGTATACATAGATAATGTTCATGTTAGAACAAAAAGAACCAAACAACATCTCAACACTCATGAATATGATCGTGACAGGGCTCCATCCAAGTTCTCCACCCCAAAGAGTCTTCCATCTAGATTGTCTTCCTTCAATCCTGTTGCTAAGTTAACATCTGGATCTATTCCATTGTTGGGTTTCTGGCTTTCCAAATCTCAATATTAAGATTCTCCATTGCAGTGGTAAAAGCGGTGTGGTTTCCTACAACCCGCCTCCATTCAAATCCATTCTTCAGCTCATATATGAACATAGTAGCATGACTATCTTTGAGAAACCGCATAAATTTGTTCTTTTCTATCCTCATAGTTACAGAGACCTGCAAAATAATTGAAAGAAGAGTGAGTCCACGAAATGACTCAGTAAGGGCCCTAGTTTTACCTTGGAATTTATTGTCATTTCTAATTTTCCAAATGTATCATAAAATATCAGTAGAAAGAATATGCCAACATAGATTAGTATCTTTTTTTAAACCATGTATGCAACCAGTAAGAACTTCCATAATATTTTCCTGGTTAGGAATAGAAATACCAAACATCAACCACATTTCTTTAGCAATAATGCACTCAAAGAAGATGTGTCTAACAGATTCAGTCACTCTACATATATTGCACATATTAATATTGGGTTCGTCTTTCCTGGAAGGAAGCTTGTTAATTAACATTAGCCATTTAAAACATTTTTTCTTAGGAACAATAGGGTTGTTCCATAATCCCGTGAATACTTTTGGCCAATGCTTTAAACAAAAATCTATATACCACAAAGTATTAGCATGATTGATAATAGACTCATCCGAAGAGAGGGTATTATAAACAATGATAAACTTAACATTAGAAATAAGGATATCATTATTCCATTTATAAGCAGTAAATCTGTTATTATCCACACTACAATTTTTAGGCAACTGAAGAACAGCACAAGCATTTTTAACCATATTGTAAGTTATTTTTTGGGAATATGGATGATCATAATTAGCACTAAGTGCTTCCCAACTCATAAGCATATCACTATCAGTAATGTCTTTAAGGCAACAAATACCTTTGTTATCCCATGCTCTGACAAAGCCTTGTGTAAGTGCAAGAGGTTTGGAGGAGTGGAAAAGGTTCCATTAGATAGATCTCTCTCCATGAATTTGATTAGTGTTTCTAGCCCTACTATTGGTGATGAATGGTCTAACTCTTTCCTAGGCCCTCCAGATAGATTTAAAGACACATGAACCCTGTACTGAGACTAGGAAACCTCAGGCCACTAGGTCACAAAAGGGTAAAAAGTTCCAAGATTTAGCCCCCTTAGGTAAAACCCTCATAATTTTTCTTCTGACCAAGACTTTCTATTGTTCACTACCTTCAAACACCTAAAAGATCCATTTTGAAAGTGAAATCCCTTGGAGTCTCACATCCTTTAGTCTGAGCCCTCCCAATCTCTTCTCAATATAACACCAACCCCATTTACCTGAAAGTATTTTATTGTTTTCTTTCCCATCAGAACATAAGAAATTCTTTATACCTTTCTGGATTTCAAGGATCTGATAGTTAAAAAACATCCAAATAGAAGAATAGTAAATCTTGTATGAATATAGAATCTTTTGACAAACTTGTACTCTGCCAGCAAGCGACATATATCTATTGTCCCAATTCTTTAATTTATTTTCTATTTTACCTCTAACTCATATCTAGATTTCCTTTAGAGAAGGGGAGATAGAGAAGGGTATCCCCAGGTATCTGGGAACCTTGTTAGGACCCCCCCACTGGAACCCCAATTGTTGTAACGAATCCAGAGGGTCCTCTCTCCACCCAAGCAAGGTGGATTTAGGTTGAGAGATTTTGGCCACTGAGATCTCACTGAGGAACTTGATTTTTCTTTCAAGGGAATCCATGTTCTACTTAATGAGTTCTACAAATAATGCAGTGTCATCTACAAATTGAATATTAACCAAATCTGACGCATCGGGAAGCACAACACTTCTTATTTTAGGGGAAATGGTGCAGTCTATTAATATGTAGTACAATACATTAGAGACAATGATAAATAGGGCCAGGGCAAGGGGGCATCCCTGCTTGATGGACCTTCCAATTTTAGTGAACTGAGTGAGTGAGTCATTAACCTCAACCTGTGTGGAAGGATATTTGAGAAGAACCTTCACAAATTGATCGAATTTTGTAGGGAATCTGAAGGCTTCTAACGTCATCAATATAAAATCCCATTCAACCCTATCATAAGCTTTCTTGAAATCTAAGAGGAACATGACAACATTATGCCAGAAAGCATTAGCCTAGTCCATCGCTTCCTAACTGGTTATTAGGTTTTCCAGAATAAATTTTCCCTTAATGAAACATGTTTGAGTAGGACACATGAAATTGGGCAACACATATTTTATTCTGAGAGGAAGAACTTAGGCCAAGATCTTATATGACACATTGAGAAACGTAATAGGTCTCCAATTTTTTATAAGTGTCTTATCCCCCTCTTTGGGTAATAGCTTGATAATCCCTTTGTTGATTATGTCTCTTAGGGATCCTTTCTCAAGAGCCTCAACATACAGCTCATGTAGGACTTGGGTAATAGTTAATGTGAGTTCGGATGCTTAGTGAAATGAGATAAAGATATAGGAGTGATGCTATTTCCTTATAAAACTGTGAATTGTTAATAATTTCAGTACTTGTATTTAGAGTAAACTTTATTCAGTTATTTATATAGAAAGCATAATTGAAATCTTCCTTGTATAGATGTTAGCGTACTGAAAAGTACTCCCCGTAAATGTGACTAAACCAGTACTGGTGTATTTGTGTGTATTGTAAGAAACCAGTGCTTATTATGTGTGCCCATGGGTTGGTGAAGTAATCAACCATGGAGGATATGTTGCTTATGAGTATGGGAAACCATACTGTTTATGTGATGTTGCTTATTTGTTTCCCTGCTGAGTACCAAACCTCGGGTTGTGGGTAACTCAGTATGTCAAGGGGTAGTATTCGAAGTAACCCTCCCTTGAATAGTATGGATTGGTGTACGAGTAATATCGACGTGAAGCGACCTTAGCTTCTCTACTTCGAGGAATGATATAGTTGTACTACTAAACTGTATCAAAGGTGTACTCAATACTTTCCCTTTTTGATGAATCTATTTATAGGTTTATGTGTGCCAGCTTATTCCTCTCCTTTAGTTGAGCGTATAGATGGCAGTTTTTGAGGATATTGTTGGATTCTATTGGAGCATCTGTTGCCTTGTCTTCATGAAAGGCGTGTTATTGTTCTTACATAAGTTGCCAACTGACTAGTGTTGGTAGACTTGTGGGTAGACCTTGGCCATGTATACCTCTGGCTTACGGCGAGTATCCTGAGAGGAACATCGCTATACGGAGTGTGACCAGCACGTGCCTTATTCGCGGGGTACACTGCCATGCGGGATACGTCCATTGCATGCTTTGTCCGCTTGGAGTATTGCCATGCCGTGCTGAGACACGATGCGGGATGTAGTAGACATTTGCATGCGGCCTACCGCTAGGTATAGGGTAGAGCCATGCCACGTGACGACGTGATGCGGGGTGATGTCGAGGTGCACACTGCCATGCCATGTGGATGTGTGACTTGGCCACACCACATGATGAGCTACTAGGATAGCTAGACGATTGTTCCTTCCTTCCTCGTTGGTGGCTAGCTATTAGTCACGTAGTGATGTAATGTGCACTTATGAATTTCTTTTATTTATTTCTTTATTTCCTTGTGGGCCAGCAATTTATTTTACCTTGACCTTGACAGTTTAGCCACGATCTTGCAATCTTGATCTTATTTGATTTGATGTTGCAAATCCGGAAATTATTTTCTTGTTTTACTGTTGGAATTGAGGATTTATTATCTTTATTATTCTGTACTTTGGTGGCTAAACCGGTTTATCCTTGATGTTTTCGTATGCTGGTCTTGTGTTGCAATGTGAATTCCTCTCCAAGAACATGGGAGACGGGCTTGGATGAGTGTATACGAGGAAGTAGACGCAGGGAACCTTGAGGATGGGGGTATGTGAGGCTGTGATGCAGCTAGTATCCACTACCTACCTATGTGTGGTGACTATCTCTTGGAGGCTAACCACCTTGCTCAACAAGGGATATTCACAAAGGTCTTGTATGGAAGGTAGCACCGCTATGGTGTGCCTAGCACCATCAAGCCTTTGAGTGAGATATTAGATATTGATGATCATATTGTTGTTCTGAGATCAGGCATAGAGATGCTGATCGTGCATATTATCCTTGACCGAGCATTAGACATGCTCACATGTGGCCTTTTTTGTTATGCATTCCAGTTATGTGGATGGTTAGTATTTGTATCATGGAGTAAATTGTGTTAACTTGTCGCTATGTTATGGGACATAGTCTTTGGAAAGGTTTTCTTATGCCTGGCAAGTGTAATCAATTGAGTTAATTATGTTGCTCTCATTTGATGAAAGTTAATTTGGCTGTAGAAATTGATATTTAAGCTAGTTCTATTCAATAAAATTTTATGATAAAGATGGATTGGTAAAGGAAATTGATCTGGATGGCATGTTTTTTTTGGTCATGTTCGATAGATGATTATGGTAATTGTCGTTTACCTCTTTGTAATGCTTTAAATTGGTGTAATGAAAGGAAGAAAATTCTTGTTTCTCTCCTATGATTGTGGATAATTCCTGGAATATTGTAAGGAATGTATGGATTTAGATGTATCTTGCCAATGGATAATGGCATTTGTAAGGATTTTGCAATTGTATTTCATTTATTTATGGAAAGATTTCTATGTGCAATTTGATCTTTGTTGAATGAGTTTCAGGGCTGATGCGTACAACATGTTCTCCATCTAGCCTTATGACTTCCAGGAGTAAGTCGGAACCTAGGGGGGGAGAATGTAGTACCCCTACCCTAATCAATCTCTAATCTTGGTTTAATTTTGGATAGTTTATCTTAATATAATGTTACAGTTAGATGCTTGATTTAACGCATAGCTGTGGATGTGATTTTCGCACTAGTATATGCTAGTTGTTTAGTGTTCCTATTTCGTGGTATTAATATCGGGCCAACGCTTTCATTAAAATTTATATACGTATGCATGTATGACTCTTGGTTGCAGGAAATTTCAGGTACAATGCCGCATGAGTGCGAGGTTCGTCTTCACTTGGGTGTGCAAGTTTGAGTGTACCCTTTTAATCGTTAGAGTTAGATTAGGTGGTCGTAAGACCCTAGTTGACCTTAGTCATGCTCTAGTGAGCATCGCCAGTCGTCGTCGTTAATCCCTTTTTGTTTGGGTTTGCGAGTCGTCTGTTTGGTTGACCTTCTCGGTTTGCGTGCTTGGTGTGCATGGTTAAATTGATTAATTAGTCCTTAGTGATTATTTTGAGTATTTATGCATTTGTGCATTGAAGATTAATGGGCTAGATTAATCGGGATTTCGTTATGCGATTTTCATTGATTTTGGATTACTCGTTTTAAATTGGGAGTAAATTCGATTAAATAACTGATTTTGAATATTTAATGCATTTTATATATGCTGTTGAAAAAGAAAGTTTTATATTTTATCGCAATAGATTTAATAGTATTCTGTTGGCTTCTGAAATTAGAAAGGTTAAATTTGATTAATGAGAAAATTGATTTTTAATTGAAAGGCAAGTTGATTTGTTGTTGTAATTAGGAAAGGATAAATGTTGAGAATTTTTTTGTAAATAAGAATTTTTATTCCAAAAATAGAATTTTTGGTCAACTCTTCCATATAACCCAAAATTTGGGGAAATTTTGGAGGATGGACTTTTTTTGGAGAAATTTTGGTTGGAAAAGATTTTGGAGATGAAATGGGAGGATTTTGGATGGAGAAGGAGGGATTTGGGAGCTGAAGATTGGGGTTCTTCGTCCGATCTTGCCAGGAATGCGAGATCAGGTAGGATTTGTTTATCCACTTGGGTTTAAAAAAAAAAAAATATATAAGATACCCAAACATATTCTTTTTGAATTTGCTCATTCTGTAAATCGAAACTTTTGAAATCATAGTGGGTGTGGCGTTTTGGGGATTTTTGAACTATTTTTTTGAAGAAAAAAATATATTTATTTTTTTATATCGAGCTGGGGGTTGTTTTAAGCTTCGGACTGTGTGTTAAAAAAATAAGGAAAATATATTTGTTTTGCCCCTGTGCGTTGTTCCTTTTATTATGAAATCGAGCTGGGCGAAACATTTAATTTCTCATCGCACTGGGCATTTGTGTTTATTTCCAAACTGTGTTTATAGGGAAAAGGAAAACATTTATATATTTTTTTTGAGCCTGTGCATTTTTTTTTTTATGTTTAGCGGACTGTGGGTTTGGGGTTGGAGGGTGGTGAGTGGAGCTCCACCCGCTCCTCCCCCCTTCCCCCACGCATCCTCCGCTTGCTCCCCCCCGTTTCCTGGTTCCCGCAATTGTGTGTGGCCGTGGCGGTTGCGGCTCACGGCGGTGGCCGCAGGGCGCCGCGGCACCTGCGGGCACCACCGTGGCGCCGCCCACGAAGCTCCCCCAAAGCCTGCGGCTAGGGTTAGGGTTAGGGCACGGCCCGCCCTCCCCTTTTTCCTAATGCGTCTTTTTTTTTAATTAGTTTTTAGAAAACATTTTTTTTTAATGTATTTTTTTTTATCATTTAAAAAAAAAAAATGCATATAATATTGTAAATATTATGTTGATGACTAAGTTTTATCTAGTTTCTTATGTAGGAATATGGTGGCATTAATCTTGATAAAGGTTGATTGGATATTGATTAATTATATAATGGAATTTATAGATGGATTAATTATTCAATCTCATTTCATGACTTATGTCCCTTTCCTGATTAAGTTCTAAAACTGTTAACTTCGCAACTAAATATCATTGATTATATTCTGATTGATCTTGGATTAATGAATCTAGATCTTACCTTCTAGCTGATTAGAGCATTTGGCTAATTAAGGTAGTATTGTTTAAAAGCACAATAGAGATTAATATGTTATGGGAAAACCATTGAAATAGGATGTAGTTACTAATTGATGATGTTAAATATTATCGTAGAACATATCATTTGAGTAATTAAGAAGTAAGTGAAATATTTATCGTTGGGTGTTTGAATTTTAACGATATGCTTTGGAAATGATTATCTCCATTTAGATTCTCTTTCTACATTTTTATTTCCGTAATCCGTATAATGCATCTGGGCCTGAGAAATAATACGAAACTGTAGAGGTCGATTTTAGACCAGTATGTTAATGATGTTTGTTGGAGATTAAATATCTTAATTGATAGATTAATGGTTGTCTGAATTTTATTAATATGAATTGGTTTAAAAACTCATTATGGCTTTATATGTCTGTTCGATGCTTTGAACCTTAGGAGTTAGAAAACCAAGAACAACTTATCCCTTGATGAGGTAGATAACTGTTATCTGATTGGATCTTGTAGAAAACTTGATCGTCTTGTAATGATTAAATCAATTTGAGGAAATATTGTCTTTTCTGATTATTGCCTTGCGAGTTTAATTTCTGCATTCGCCTTTAATTATGAAATGGCATGTTTTGCTTTGTTTAGTAGGACCCTGTCATATGGCTTGACTTGGGATACCTGTTTCAGTCCTCGATTCCGAGTTGACTATTGTATTGTGGTAGTGTCATTTTGATCTTATCCTCCTTCTGTGTGAGTCGAATGACGATGGTGGTTGACCGTTGTTGGTCGGGTCTCTAGTTAGAGTACCGTTAGTAAGTGTGCATCTATGAGTCGTGTTTGACCAGATGATTGTTTCTCCTTCTTGAACTCCGTTCGTCTGACCATGTGTATTCTCTGGTTTTGAGTTCGTCTGAGTTAGTCTAGTGTCGTATGGGAAAGTGGCTTTCGATTGGGGGTCGCGGCCAAAGTGGCTGCTGGGTAACCCGTCGAAAGTGAGTCTAATAAGTGATAACCTAAGTAGATTAGAATATAATCTCTAAATAAGATAACGTGCCTCACACATGGGATGAGTGCTATCATAGACTCGACATGCTGTGGGAACCCTTGAAATGGCAAACTACTATCCTTGTCTTCACGAGAGGATGTCTGGGTCCACATGAGGCTTGGATGGGCCGGAAGCTTGGATTAGGTTGCCAGGGTGTTCCATTGTATTGGGCCGGGGCCTATGAAGACTTGCCATGGTAACCATACCAGGTTGTGTGATGACACTTGTCCCTACGTTCGCTAGTGTGTTGTCGTTTTGTCCTGTTAAGAGTACCTTTGTGGGTCATCCTTTTGTCTCTGCCCTTGCGAGTATCGGTTTCAGGTTAGACCTTGGGTGGTGATGGCTCAGTTTTATGGATGCTCTCCTGGACTTATGTTTTTAGCTTGATTTTGTTCAGCTAGATCTTGTTCTTTTTAAGGATCGTTTATGTATTAATTGACCGATGCGCTCGTTTGTATATTGTTTATATTTCGCCTTGATGGCTGGATAGTACATGGTGTAACCTCTTGTATTCTTAACTTTATTAATTATCAGAGGGGTCTTACAGTTGAGCAGACCCGGAGATGTAGCCCTTTAGGGGTGAACTCCGAGATCATTATGGTGTTACGTGATGTATTCTCTTATGTTTCTGTTATTCAGCTTTATCATGTATGATTAGCTTATGTTAGAATGGTTAAGTGGATAATTGGAATTAACTATAAATGCTTATATTCAGTTCTTTCTTGAATGCCATGTTGATCGAATGCGTAAGTGGTTTAGATGAGATTTATCGTAGATGCTAGTATGTAATCGGCTTTTAAAATGCAATAAGCTGGAATATGAAAGAATGTATCTTGGAGTAATGTATTATACTCAGTTGTTGTTAAGGAATTTAAATATGCTTGGAAAGATCCCTTATGTTATGATGGAATCCTAGTGTATTAGAATGTTAGATGTATGGTTGTAATTTTAAATGAAAAGCTTGAATGAAGATTATGAATGGATCTTAATGATGAAACTTGGTTTGTGATTTATATTTCCATCTTTTGAAAGGAATTATCCTGTTTATGAATTATCTTGTTATTAAGATATTCAGCTTTTGGATTAATTGTGTGAGTTAAGTGAATTGTGAAATTTAAGTAATCTCGTTGGGAAACTCTTTAGGTGTTAGTTGATGTCTTCCGCTATGTAATCTGAATCTTTGATATCTTGTTGCATCTTATGTGTTGTAACTTTTAAAAAAAATAAAAATTATTGCACTCTATTCTTGTATTTTGGCTTATCCCTTCGGGGTTTCCTGGCAGGGCATTACACTTGATGAGTGTCCCACTAGAGCTCCCTCCCTTATCTGATTCACTATTATTTATGTCTCTCCCTTCAAGATTCTTACCAAATATTTTGTGTTCATACCTGATAATATCCTCTCAGAGGACATCTACTACACATCATCTTCCATAGGAGAAGCATAATTGTTCAGCCTAGCATTTTTATCTTTACTATGCTCACTGCTATTGGGGTTAGCCACTCTAATTTTTTCGAGCACCAACTACTAGGCATTTTTCCTCCTCTTCTTTCTAGGGTTATTTCCAGTCATTTGAAAACCCTCTTGTTGGTCTTTATGCATTTGTTCTAGGGATTCTACAATTGCAGAGTGCGGAGGGGGAGCTTCATTGAATTTCCCAAAATCTATTTTTATCAAACTTAGGAAGCATTTTATTAGCTCCACTGATAGCATTTTTTAAATTTTTACTTAAGGAGTCAAGTTTATCCATGAGAGGTGTAGAGGCCAATAAGGGAAAATGATTCTTGGAGGTAGATTTGGAGTCATGAGCACCCTTTCAGGGTTTTCCATACATTTTTTACGATTGATAATGGGACAATTATTCTGAATATTCCCTTTTCTACAGAGGAAGAAAGCATTGACTCCTATAATTTTGATAGGGCAAGAGACAATATCATCCCCTAATTTAGCATTGAGAAATTTAGGAACATCTAAACCAGGGTTAATCAAAACAAGATCCCTAGCATCCAAATGTAGTATAAGGGAGGCCGAATTATCCATAAGAATGGTTTTGCCAATTGGCTCAATCAGTTGGGGTATGAATCTCCACAACAGTGGAGGGACATTTTTAACCAGAATCCACCTAAGACACGATAGTGCCAAGATTTATTCATTAATGGCTTCAGGAGACCATCCTAGGGCACGAAATTTGCATCTTCTAATAGTCCAATATTTCTTATTAATAACTTCAGATTGGGCCTTATGATCTTTGAAAAAAATAACAAATAATATTTTTTGAATTAATCTACAGAAGGAAACATGAAACCTTAGTTTAATATTCCACATATTTTGAAACCAATTATCAAGCAATTTTTGGGCCACACATTTATCAACATCAACAACAGCAAAAAAAATAGCAATATCTTTTAATTTACTCTTTTCAAGAGGAATCTCATTACACATTGAATCATTTGGAATGAAAGAAAGGGAGACCAAGGAAAAACTAAGGTCCTTAACTTTCCCACTGAAGTTACATTATCACGTACTGCCAAGGGTTTAACAGAGACAAACCTAGCACCTTTTGTGATAGTGGGAAGTGGTTGAGCAATGATCTCCTTGAAGGATTTATTCATGCCTTTGGTTTTCGTATTATCCACCACCTCCATTTTGTCAAGAGTTGATGGTTCTCCTCCAGAATTGTTTTCCATGAAGTCGCATTAATCTTCGCATGCGCTTTGAACCACAATAGTCATCGGATGTGAAGGCATCCACGAAAAACAAATCTCAATGAAATTTGGCCAAAAGATCAAAAAATTACCCCTCAGTCGATTCTTCAAGCCTTAAAGAAATCAAAAGAAGTCATAGAATAGCCACAATGCACTGGCCAACATGCAGAGAAAATAATAAGAATCCCTAAAGCCAAATAATGAAAAGCATAGAGGTGAAGAGAGGTGTGGATCAGAAGACACATGGTAGTGGGCGTCTATTATCAATCCTCATGGATTTTTTTGTTTCCCCTTTTTCTTTTAGCCTAGATGACTTCTTTCTTTGCTTTCTTTCTTCTAACAAGAATGCCAGTGCAACAATCCCTAGTTTAAATAACAAGAAATAATAGAGAAAAACACCTAGGGTCTCTGAAGATGTCTTTTTTTATTGGAAAATCAAAGATGTGATACGTCTAGTAACAACTTCCTCCTCTATAAATCATCACACTGCACCTATATTGTATTTTTTATGCAGAATTGGCCAATGGAATACATAGAATGTTGTAGGAAAACACATGGCAATGCAAATCCAAGCTTGAACCTATACATATTCTTTTTCTAATTAATAATATTAAAATATATATTTCTTAATTTTTCATCGTAAAATATTTTTCTTAAAGTAATGAAAATTGAAGTATATGGTTGAGATGAATTATATGCTCTTGCATCTTCTCATATTTCTTTATCTTCAAAGGATGAATTTTTTTAACATTTTTATTTTGATCCAAAACTTATCTCAAAAAAGGATGGAATGTGTTATGTTCTTACCAATAGTGTTGATAGAAGAGGAGAGGGAGAGGGATGTCCAAAAGGGGAGAGTAAAAGGGATGTGGAGAAATAGGATAAAAAGAGGGAGATAATGAGAGAGGGGTAGAGGGAGATAAGGGGAGAGTAAAACGCATGCGGAGAAATATACATAAATATAGGGAGATAATGAGAGAGGGGGAAATTGAGAGATAGAAAGATAAAGATATATGTAAATAACTAAACATTGATAGAGATGAAGGGGAGAGATTTGAATAAAAAGATAGAGAGTGAATAGTTAGAAATAAAGATAGACGTAGAGATAGAGATAGAGATAGGGAGGGAGAAACAAAGAGAGATGGACATTTAGAAGGGGAGAGTAAAAGGGATGTGAAATACAGAGATAAAAATAGGCAGATAATGAGAGAGGAGGAGATAGAGAGATAGAAAGATAAAGATATATGTAGATAATGTGTGTGTGTGTGTGTGTGTGTGTGAGAGAGAGAGAGAGAGAGAGAGAGAGAGAGAGAGATTGGAAAAAAAAGAGAGGGTGAATAGTTAGAAATAAAGATATACTTAAAGAGATGGAGATAGAGATAGGGAGGAAAAAACAAAGAGTTTGTGTGTGACCGATTACTATTAGTTATAAAATAATTTAAATATATCAATTAGTTTTAGATATGTTTATAAGGGGAGAGTAAAGAGGATGTGGAGAACTAGAGATAAAAAAAGGGAGATAATGAGAGGGGGAGATGGAGAGATAGAGGATGAAGACATATGTAAATAATGAGACATAGATAGAGAGAAAGAGGAGAGATTTGAAGAAAAAGATAGAGGGTGAGTAGTTAGAAATAAAGATATACTTAGTGTTGGCATTCAACACTCTAGTGATAAATGATGGTGTTGTCATTGATGGCAACTTACCGGAAACCATGTGGATATCTTCAGGCACTGGCACCAGCAGGCATCAGTATCGACAGACACTTCACCAACAGTGACTACAATGTATACCAACACTCCAGCTGACAAGAATAAAGTTTTGTTTATTGTATTTAATTGTAAATATCTTTTGTAAAGCTGACATGGCATATTGTAATAAGACTCATATATGTATGAGATCTTGAAAATCATTTTGATATAGAAGATAGGATGGATACATGGTAGAAGTGATGAGCGAATATTAAGGCAAATTTTGTATAAGGTTTATGGTTATTGTATGAGCTTAAACCAGTACTGAACCTGGCATAGCAGATGCTGAATTATAGCAGTACATTTTATTGGATTTTCATTATCCATTTGTAAGTCAGTGAGACTTCCTTTTTGTGATTAAGCAGTGAGCTCTAGGTAGTTGGCCTTCCTGCATGTGTAGGCCCCTCTTGTAAGTAATATCCATTCATTGGCTAGTGAGTGAATATTGTGGGTTACAAATCCCACTGAGGTTTTTCCCACACCGAGTTTCCTCGTTAAACATCTTGTGTTATGGTGTGTTTTCTATGTTGTCTTTACTATTCATATTTACTGCATTAATTCTTGTTTACCGGTACACTGTTTTGGAATGCAAAATACTTAATAAGGTTAAATAATCTATGAACCGATTAGATATTGATTCACCCCCCTCCCTCTCAGTATCTTTGGGACTATCATCAATCCTAACACTTAGTTTGTTTGTGAGTGAGTACTATTAGTTATAAAATAATTTTAAATATATTTATAAGTTGTAGATACATTCTAGATATTTACATGAATGGAGCTAAAGAGATGTAAATAAAGATTTGAAAAGAGCTAAAAATATACCTATATTTAATTAAATAATATGAACAAATAATAAAAATAGTATATTTCAATATTTTATTTAATATTATATGTTAAAATTATAATATATTATTATTTAGTAATGTATATTATTAAGTATAATATATAATACTAATATGCCTATTTATTATAACTAAAACGAATTAATATAATTAATACCTATTAATTAATTTCATATAGTTAATTTTATTAAAATTCTAATTTATTTTAGAATATTAACTGATTTGGATGCCAAAAATATAAAAATTTCTATTAAATCTAGATTTTAAAACATAATTTTTTAAATTAGAAGTTTCTTTTTGCTTTAAAAAAAGTGGAAGGTTTTTTTATATCTAGAACATAATTTTTCAAATTAGAAGTTTCTTTTAAATATAAACTTAGAAAATTATTTTTTTCCATTTAATAGTTGGTTTTTAATTCTTTTAAATCTAGAAAATAATTTTTTTAATTTGAAGTTTCTTTTAAATCTACATTTAATTTTTTTTTATAAATAATAATAATAGGAAGTTTCTTTTTAATTTAGGATTTTTTCTTCCAAATCCAAATTTAAAAAATATGTTTTTTTTACATTTAATAAATAATAATAATAGAAAGTTTCTTTTTAATTTAGATTTATTTCTTCCAAATCTACATTTAAAAATATAATTTATTTTACATTTAATAATTAATAATAATATAAAGTTGCTTTTTAATTTAGATTTTAGTCTTTAACTTATTTTAAATTATCCACTAAAATGATAGGATAAGAAAGTTAGTTGGGTGCCATTGTAGTGTTACGCCTCTTAGTGTAAATAAATATAAATCTTATTTATATAAAACTAAATTTGTATGGACACAAATAGGGGTATGGTATGAAATATAAATACGACCTTTTTTTAAGATCCTCAATGTGGATACAGTTGGATACACCATTCACAAAAAAACACATACACACATATTTAATACCATTTTCTAAGTTATTAGAGGAGATTTTCAATACTTCAAAAACAATATAAACACATAATTGCTACATAAATTATTATAAGTTGTTTTACAGTTTGATTGGAATATAACCCAAAAAATGGGTCATTGAAATAGAAAAATATTTCATTTGTCTTTCTCATTTGGTGTAGGTTTGGTTTATACCGTTTTTTTTTAAATGCATCAATAAAGTTTTTAAAATTAATTTTGGGAATATTTATGTCATAATTAAAACCCTCTTGGTATATTGGATGGGTAAAATTTATAGTACTACTTCGAAGATTTTGAATCCATAATGTCCATATCTAGCATAGCAACTGTGGAGATCTTTACAAACATGTACATCAACAACATGTTCTTACATTGCCACTTGCCTTTGTAAGATTTATTTGGTTGATTTTTTCCTTTCTTGGGCTAATTCGATGATTGGTTTTTCTTACCCTCACCTAAATTATTTTCATCCTTAATGTGTATGATCATGTACAAGCTTTCTAATGATTTATACCTCTTGCGTATTTATCATTATATCCCCTTTCTTCATGTCCAAGTTCATTGACATGACTTATCTGCAACATTTTTTGGTGCAATTCCATGCTTCAATTACTAACTAACTTGCGTAACATAGTATCAATATTAAGTTCATTTTTGTGTCGAACAGGATAGACATTCTTTATAAATTCTTAATTTTTTTCCCAACTAGACACTACTAAACTATTCATCTTCTTACTAATAGACACATAATTTTTCCGACAAACTACAACATAATCATCCATATTAACTACATTTAAAAAAAATCTTCACCTCACTAAGTTCATACACACTACTATAAATATCCATTTGCTTAAACCCATTTTTAGCACCCAATTGTTGGTTGAAATAATTAATATTTACTTTGATTTTATCTTTGAATAGGAGTGTATTACATCCCTCTATCTTTTTTCTTGGAGAGACCTTAGGCTTCTTGTCTCCATCAATGTAGTAATTTCCATTCTTTTTTTCCTCACCCTATTCATGAAATATTTCTCTTCTTCCACTCCAAGTTTATTGACAAGAGAATATGGCAGCATATTTATGTAAGCTTCAGTCTTAGAGTGTATATCTTGTTGTCAAATGAACTACAAGTTAGATTTCAAAGAGGCAAGTCTTCTTCCAAAGCTTTCTTCATCTTGTTTGGCCTCCTTCCTTCCTTCTATGAGGCCCTACCCTGACTCAGTCTAGCATTTCAGTGATTTTTATGTTGATACTATTATGGATGCTTTATTTTTATGCATTATGGATTTACAACTTATACGATTCCATGATTTGGATAACATTGCTATATGCTGATGCTTCATTTATATTATTTATGATATAGAACTCTACATGATTTTATAATAGGATGAATTTGAGATGATATATGTCATTATTGGATTTGCAGGACTTTACTATGATGATAGAAATAGGATGTATGTTTTATGTGTGGATCAAAATTATGAGAATTATGATAATTGCTTATGTGGATTTGTTGGATATAAGGTGTATTGATTTGTTTAAGTGTATATTGTTTGTAGAGTGTTTGATGTGTATTCTCATTCATGTGTTTTATATTATATGAGGTTATTTGAAATTACTAATGTGTAATTGAGATGTGCAAGAAAATTATCCATGTGACCATGGAAATATTATGGAGAACCAAACCTAGACCTATGTACGTTCGTAAAACCAAAGTTTGTCTATTTGGAGAGACAACACCCCATTTGTATAGTATTTTATTTGTAAAAGTGGATGTTGCATGTGTGTTAGATTGAATTTATTTATTTGTGTAAATCCAACAAGAGACAAGATTTCATGTATAATTTTGTAAAAGTATTTTTATTGTGTCACTTGACACATGTGTTGATTTATGTTTTGGTTTTTTAAAAATTTTCTCTTGGAGGGAGTTGTTTAACCATAGCTTTTTCAATTAATTTAATGTGATTCCATAATTTCCTTGGGAAGAGAATCTTTGGGGTGGTCAACTTAAGTTTGACCCGAAAATTAACTTCAGAGGGGTTTACAAGGGGTTAAATGGACACCTAGGGTTAGTTTAAGAGTGTTTCCTAAAGCCCATAAGGTATACCTAAGGGTTAGGAGTAATTTTAGGCATGTTTCAACTCCCATGTGACCATTTAGACACCCTAAAAAGTGGATTTCCTAAGTTGAGCGAAAATTGAAAATTAGGAGGCAACACGTAAGTTGTTAACTTTCCTTTTTGATGAGAGATCCTTTTGGATCTTTTTCTGAGTTTTCCTTTTTCAAATTTAGAAACCTGTGAGAACTCCGACTGAGGCCTTTTTAGGCAAGAATGAGAGATTTTGCAGGTAATCACCCACTCTCCATTTTTGGAGACAAGAATTTGAAAGAAAGATAGATTTGGTTTTAGAAAATTTGGCTAAGTGTAGAGAGGCAAGGGGTTGTGGAATTGGGCTGCTCATCTTCAACCAATCTAGCATACCTTTGGGCAGTTGAAGGTTAGTCATATTTTCTCCTTGTATTATTTTATATTACATGTTGTGTTGAAATGATTTCTTGTGTAAAAAGGCTAGTTTCTTGCATGTTTTCCTTGGAAAATTATTGTGTTCTATGTTTTACTTTTTGTATGCATGTTATGTGCTTTGGGAGTAATCAAGGCCTCCTACTCTTGGGAGAGAGGATGGTCTTGTGGGTGGTAGAAGTGATAGCCCTCGAGTGAGAGTCTCTTGTTATGAGAGTGATCACAAGGGATTTTATGTGACCCTTGCTGCATGGCTTGTTTATGCATTTGGGGGTCATAAGGAGGGAAATAAGGCATGAATACCTTGGGGGTAATAAGGATGTGGGGTTGTTATACTTATGATGTATTTGGTTTGCCATGAGGTGGCTATATGTTTTACCATACTTGCAGTCTCCTTAGGGTACTTGGTCCACTACCACCCTTGAAAAGACATCACAATGTGTGGTGCAGTGTAGCCCTGGGTTGGGAATGTGTTTGTGATGGTTTTCCCTTGGTTGTGTGTGTTTGCATGTGTGTATCCTGTCTAGGGCTTGGTTCTCCAAGGTTGGGGGTGGCTACTAGTTAGCCTAGGCTGGGAGGTGAGCACTCCATGGTCATAGTTTTTGATTTATTGTAGGTTGTTGGAAGAAAAGAATAGGACATGTAGATGTAGCTAGAGTTATTTGTTGTAGAAAAATATTTGTAAATGTACTTATTATTCTTTTAAAGTCCTCATTTATTTGAAATGAGAGACCTATTTGTAAAGTGACAATAAAGACTTGGGAATATGTTTTAAAGATATGTAATATTTATTTATGCTATACTGCAGAAAAGAAATGAGTAACTCTGGTTTTAGTTATCTATATTTCTAAAAAATAACATTTGTTGTGTTTAGGATATTTTGAAAAGAAAGTAATTTATTTATTGCCTTTATGCATTTAAAACAAAATATCAGAAAAGAAATGAATTAGATTTGCATGCATGTAGAAGGCTGGAAATAAAGCAATTAGATCTGTAAATGGAAGTGCAATTTTAGTTTATCTAAATCTGTCATTTTGTTATTTCAAAAAATAAAATCAAATTTTATTATAGCCATTTCTAAGGTTTTATTTTAATAATGTCTAGATCTACAAAGTTGCTGTTTAATCTTATTTACTTACGTAAATTTTAATTACTTACATAAATTTAAATCTAGAAAATAAATGGTCTATCTAATCTTTAATAATCACATATTTATATAGCTGCTGTTAAAAATTACTAAACTCTGTTATTTACTTAATTGTAGAAAATTAATTCTAGAGTTAAATAGACTATAGGAAATTAAAGAAAAATATATATATATCATATCCTTTTTAGTTGCTATTTAGTTTTATGGGTTTTCTATCAATCTTTTATTGGAGAGAATAAATCTGAACTAATTTTCTATCTCTGATTAAAGGCAAAAAAAAAAAAAATTATCTGTATTTTGGCATGGTAGAGTTAGCAATATATATATATATATATATATATATATATATATATACCTATATATATATTATAGAATAAATAAACAAAAATAATTTACATAAAACAAAAATTTTCTTTTAAAAAAATAAAAAAATTGAAGTATGGAAAAAAAAAAGGGTTTCGGGGGGGGCCGAATCCCACTGTGTGTACACATAGTGGGTGGCCCGCGGGCTGCCATTCTATGGACACATAGTGGGTGGTGCCAAAGCGCCACCACTATGCGGACACACAGTGGAACGACGCCCCGCGCCACCACTATGTGGACACACACTGGGTCGGTGCCTCACGCCACCACTATGTGGACACACAGTGGATGACGTCCGGCATCCCCACCACCTCTAAAAATAATTGCCACCGCTCCTACCATGTCTGCCCTGCACAGAAAAAAGGGAAGTAAAAAAAATAAAACCCTAACCCGGGTAGGGCTAGGGTAGTGTATATATATATATATATATATATATATATATATATATATATATATATATATATATAGACACACACACACACACACATGTATATTCATAAAAATATAATATATGTATATTTTTATACTTAGGGTTTTAAATTTGGATGGATAGGTCAAAATGGAGTAAGGATATTAAATTAGGTGGTTATAATGTTTTAATAAATTTATGAGTATGGTTTTACGTACATATATATATATATATATATATATATACATTTCATAAATAAATATATAAATATATATATATATATATATATATATATATAATGGATTGAGATGTTATAAATTAAGTTAAATAGTTTTTTTTTTATCAAATATTTATGATGTTTTAAATAATTAGGGAGTGTAAACTATTATAAACTTTATAATAAATTGGGTAGGATTATTTTGGCTATTGGGAGATTTTTAAACTTATAGGAAAATATACATTTATGAAGTTAAATTTGCCCTATAGTCGATTTAATTTTAAGCTAATTTTAATTATTGATTGAAATATAATTTTAGACATTACAAATAAAAGTGCTAGGTCTAATTTAAATTGTTCCCTAGAACAAACTTTGATTTGTTGGAGATTAGTAATATCTTTGCCAGATACTTTAGAGAAATTTTAATTAAGTTAATTTAGTGATTAAAATCGTGGAGACAATAATAATTTCTTTGGAGAATTAATAATCTGCATCTAATTTTAAATTATTTTTTACTTACTTGAGTTAGTAGATAAAGTTAACTCTAAACATAGTTAAGACAAAATATGTTAGAGCATTTCATATTTGCTAATTTAATGTTTTGAATTGTGACTTAAAAAAAGAAAACTTTATCCCGTTCGTGCCCAAAGGTTTGGGCATGACACCTTCTTGATTCCTCCTTTCTATTCAGTTTTTTTATTGGTAAGGTTTCAATTTTTCTACATCTTATTGCTATCAAATGATAAGTCCAACTAAATAATTGAAGATAACTGATGCTCTTTGTAATGGTAAAAATATTAGGGTTTTCACCACCAAATGTAGTAAAACAACTAATATTTTTCTTAGGGGCCAACTACATTAAAGAGGGTTGAATTCAATTGATGTAGCATCAATCCAATAAGGATAGGAATAAGAATTTTGATTCCCTCTTTTTAAGTTGAATTGTGAAATTTCTGAAATTAGGGTAAATGTGTTGAAATTGAAGTAGTTATGCATAAATAGTGAGTTACAGTCTTCAAACATAGCTACAAACTTGGATCATAGTAATATGTTTGGATATGTTCCCAAAAGGTCATCCTGAATTGTCAGGACTAGAGCATTGGTCACTCCTATCCTCCGCACTTTTTGTCATCCAAAGGGGAACCTGTTCATCTTTATGAATAATATTGATCCTAAAAAGTATAGCTCTATACTTATTTTCTATACACAAAAAGAGAGTGGAAATTGAGGGGAATAGGGTTTTTCCTAAGTCGAACCTCGGTTTAGCAATTAACCTTGAACGAATAACTATAAATATTGAAATAAATAATGAAAGGATATACCTCAATTCTACAATTATTGATGATGATGCTTTGCTTCTTGAATGTAATGACATATATTGTATGAAATGGTACGAACATTACAAAACCTAATAACATATATGCTTCCATATGATTGATACAATTTTTGTCCATAATGGTTGAGTGAACAATATGCAGCCTTGAAGATCTCTAAAAATGATTGATAACAATTCACAGATGCAAGGATACCTGATTGTTTGTTTATATAATGGATGGAGATCTATCTTGGTTGAAATTATGTTGATAAAATATTTTTATATATGGGTATCTAGGTTAATTTTTGGTTAGGCCGACCACATAGAGCCACAAAATTGAATTCCCACTAGAAATATAAGACCCTTACCCCATTTCAAAATAGGGCCCAACTAAGAGGGACCAGGGTGAGGGCACTCTGGTCCTAGGACAAGGGTGCTAGCACCTTGGTCCTTCTCAATTAGAGACCTTAATTTATCCCTAGGAAGAAGTATACCCCTCTAGGAAATCAATTAGTGGGTGTACATGGCATTATAAATAGAGATAGGGTATTAAATAGACCTAGTTAGGAGATGAGGATAAGACACACTAAAGTAAGGGCACAAACATGAAGTGTAAATTACCTCAATAATAATTTACAATTCTACATTTATCACCCACTTTAATGGGAGTATGATATTATGCAAATACTCATGATAAAGTAGATGAAATAGGTGAGGGAGAGGAGAAATCAGAAGCATAATCACAAGGAGGACACCACCAATTTTGATAAACTAAGCCCCCAATATTAGGGTCTTAACTCACTCAAATGCATGCAAGGGCACACAAAACAAGACAAGAATAAAAAGACAAACAAAGGGAAAATTGGAAAAGGAAAAACACACATGACACAAAAGCTAAAAGACAAAAACAAGACCTCAAGCCAAGTAGCCGAAGAGGCCTCAATATCAAACATTTCTCAACCACTAATATCATTCTTGAAAAATCTCATCTCAAGGACACAAGTTATCACATAAAATCTTGAGCAAGAGCCTACATCACCCATGAACTACAAATAACACAACTATGATCTCATGAGAATAAAATGAGAGAGGTATGGATACATATTATAGATATATTTTTCTAAGTGAACCATGAGAAGAATAAGAGAGGACATGGATACACATTCTAGATGTTTTTTTCTAGGTGATCCATGTTGGGGAGGAGAGTACTGTGAGGCCCTACCCCGATTCAGTTTGACATTTTCAGTTATTTGCATATTGAGACTATTATGGATGCTTTATTTTATGCATTATGGACTTAGAACTTATGTGATTCCATCACACTGACATATGTTGATGCTTTATTTTGTGCATGATGATTATGAAACTTTAGATATGATACTAGAATAGAATTACATTATGATGGTGAATGTCATTATTGGAAATTTCCAGGATTTTATTTTGATGATAGAAAAATGATGCTTATTTATGAATGGTTCATTTTGGGAAATTATGTTAATTGCATATGTGAAATTGAATTTGAAACAAATGAGATATTGGATTATTGTTGTCAAATGTATGAGTGTTTGATGTGTAATGAAAATCCATGTATTTGATTATGTATAATTGTGATTATTTGGAGTTACTAATGTGTTAATTGAGATGCGCAGGAAAATTATCCATGTGACCATGGAATTTAATGGAGAACCAAGCCTAGACCAATGTGCGTTTGTTAAGCTGGGAGTTGTCTATTTGGAGAGACAACACCCACCCCCCCCTTGTAATGTATTTTTATTGTGATGTGTATAATGCTTGAGTGTAAAATTTAATTTATATGTAAATGTGTAATCCTTCAAGAGACAAATTCCATGTGTGATTTTTATATTGTATTTTTGTTGTGTCACTTGACACATGTGCTGATTAAGTGTCATTGATGTTGACTTGTCTCTTGGAGGGAGTTTTGTTTCTACCAAAGCCATTCAAAAACAAGAGTGTGGTCCCAAATCTGCGTTGGGTAGGGAGTCTTGGGAGTGGTCAACTCAAGCTTGACCCGTAGGTAAACTTCAGTGGGGTTTCCAAAGGGTTTAATGGACTCCTAGGGTAAGTTTTTAGGCTTTTCCAAAGGTCCAAAGGGTATACCTAGGGGTTAGGGGTATTTTGCAACATGTGGCTTCTCCCATGTGACTATGAAGTCACTTCAAAAAGTGGTGTTTTCAAGATGCACGAAAATTGAACTTAGAAAGTTCTTCCTAGGATAGAGAACCTTCCCTTTAGGAGTTAAACTCTCTTCCCCATCTTCTTCCACCTTTTCCCTTTCCAATTTTGGCAATGTGTAAGAGTTTGGGAAGGGCAACCAATGGGAACTCACACCTCACCCAAGGGGTTGGGAAGTGTGTGAGAGGCCTTCTTAGGCAAGAATTTGGAAACTTAGTGAGTAATCACCCACTCTCCTTTCTTGGAGATTATGCTTGTTTTGAAAAAGTTAGTAGGAGTTTAGCATTTTGGTGGAATTTGAAGAAAGTTAGTGTGGAATTGGGTAGCTCATCCCCAACTAAACTTAGCAAACCTTTTTGGTAGAATAAGGTTGGTTACTCCCTTCTTCCTCTTGTTATGTTGTAAATGTTAGTTTATGTTGTTTTGTAAAAGAAAAGAGTTGCTTGAAAGATTGTGTTTTATGAAGTTTTTGTGTTGAAGTGAAAATGTGTAGTTTTCTTTTCTATGTGTTTGTTTGTATTTCTTGTTGTTTTTGGGAGTGTCCAAGATCTCCTATCCTTGGGAGGGTAGGAAGATCTTGAGGTGGAAGGAGTATGACAGCCATGGGTGAGAGGCTCTCCTCATGGAGAGTGTTCTCAAGGGTGTCCTTGGTGACCCTTGATGCATAGCCTTGTGTATGCATTTGGGGGTCATAAGGGGAGTAAATATGGCCATGAGCCTTTTGGGGGGCATAAGAATTATGGAAGTATTTTTGGTTGCATTTGTATTGCCATGAGGTGGTTTATGTTGTATTGTTTTTGGCATGCATTCTCCCCATTGGTACTTGGTCCACTTCCACCCATGGAAGAGTCACCATGAAAGTGGTGAATGTGTAGCTTGGGAAGGGAAATGTGATTGCAAATGTGTTCCTATGTTTTGTTGTGGGGTTTGCATGTTTGTAGCCCGTCTAGTGCTTGGTTCTCCAAGCTCGGGGGTGGCTTCTAGTAAGCCTAGGCTGGGAGGTGAGCTTCCCATGGTCAAAATAGGTTTTATTGCAGGTTGCATGAGTAAGGGGAAAAGAAGAATTAAAGGGTTATGTTGCTGTTTGGTGTTGCAGAAAAATGTTTTAAAGAAAAAAAGAGAAAAGGATAGATTTAATGTTGTAATAGAATGAAAAAAAAAAAAAAGGAGAAGCATTGTAGGGATCTCATCCCATTTGTATCCATGTCTATTTTGTAGCTAAATCTATTTTGTATTTACATTTGTCAAGGAATAAACATGCTTTTCCCTACTTGGTAGTTTTGCAAAAAAGAAATTAAAATGTTAGTTTGCATCTTGATTTTTAATGTTTTACATAAAAAAAAAGGGATGTATGCATTTTTTGAGAAACCTGAAAATTATTATTAGCTGTAAATCCATGTTCCTTTTAGTTGAACTTGCTGCTGTAAATTTATTTAAAATCAGTCTTTTGTATTTTTCTGTTTATTGCAGAAATAAAAAAATTGTTATAATAGTCTATTCTTTGCAAAGAAAAGAAAAGAAGAATATTTAGCTTATAGTTTATTAATTTAGGGACAAGAAAATAATGAATGAAGGAAAACCCCTTAAATGTATTTTGTTGTGATTCATAAAAATAACACACTCATAAAGAGTCTATGTGAGTTGTAGTTAAATATGAAAATAAAATATAAATATAAAGAGAAAAAAGGAAATATATTTATATATATTCATCTAAATATTTTATCTCATTAACTATTAATCTGTCATGCTATTATTAAACAAAAAAATATATTTATGTCTGTTCCAAAAAAAAAAAGAAACAGGGATGATACATTTTCAGAAATGGGTAATTAATTCAGTATACAGAAAGAAGGAGAACTGATATTATGATTAAATATATATATAAATATATATATATATGAAAATATATACATATATTTATATATATATATAATTATTCCTTCATAAGAAAACCTGCCAGTTTCCAGATTATAACACTGTTAGTAATATGCTTATTCTTCCAAATATATTTATAAACCCATATCTAAATGAATATATATATATATATATATATATACAAAGTAAATATCTAACAAAAGAAGATCATAATTTGAATGATGCAAATCCTTTTTAAACCAACACAAAAAAAAGTAGTATCGCGCGTTTTTTTTTTTTTTTTTTGAGCGAACCAGGGCAAGGGCCGAGCCACTTACACAGTGGCCAGCGGTGGCACGGGAGCTGCCCGACCCGCCACTATGGTTACCCACAGTGAGCGGCGCTCGGCCGCCACTCTGGGCAACCACAGCGGCGCCCGGGGGTAACCCCCGCCCTTTGGTTGCTACGCCCATAACCCCCCCCTGTTTCGCTCGCGTTGAACACTTCGCTCCGCCCCCTCTTCGGTGTCCCGCGCTGCGATAACCCCTCCTCCGCTCGTCTCCCTCTCCGTGCCTCCGCCGGTAACGTAAACAAACACAAAAAAAAAAGGGGAATGGGTGGGGTAAAGGTTAAGCCCAGTCCGCCCTGCGCGCGGTCCCTCGGCCGCCGACCCCCTGCGCTCAACACACTCGTTTCAAAAAAAATAAGAAAAGCACATAAGGTTGCACTCGCCCTAACCCTAAACTTCGGGTTAGGGCAAGGGCAATAAGATTTTAGTGATGTTTTTTTTAAAAGAGAGGGAAATGGATAGGGGGGGGGGGGGAGAATATTATTATAAATATTTTTAAAAAAAAGGGGTTCAAATCCCCACAATTCTCTTGGAATAAAAAAAAAAACAAATTTAGCAAATGGTAACAATGTGCAATAGTTATATATATATATATATATATATATATATATATATATATATATATATATGTATATATATATATGTATATATATATATATATGTATATATATATATGTATATATATATATATATATATATAACTATGTGTATAAATAATAATGTAAAATTATTTATATATATATATATATACATACATATATATATATATATATAAAAGTAGGATTGTAATGATATTTAATTTGAATAAAATTGTTAGATGTAAAATAAGTTTTGATTATTTTTGTTAAGCAATGGGCAACTGTAGGAGAAAACTTTATAAATGATTTAATTACTTAGGTGGATTAGATTTAAAAAAATTTAGGGGGGGGGGTAAACACTAAGTCCTTTGTGGGGCCAAGAGGGCCAAACTGAGTGTAGAATTATAAAGTGATTTTAGATTATGGGGGCTTCATGTAAATAAGGTGTTTTTAATTTGCAAGAATAAATAAATTTAGAAATTCTAGAAGGATAGAAATAATAAAACAAATTTCATGAAGAAAGTTTAAATTCGGGAGTAAACATTATACTGGGGATTCTAATTATTTATTATTGAAGTTTAGTGTTAATCCTTTTGGTAGAAATATTAGCTCGTAGACAACTTGGTAACCACGTTTCCCCAATTGAGTTTAATTACCCGTTTTATACAATATAGTTAGACTCAACCCAAAATGCATTATTTATTTAAGTTAATCGCACTAGATTGCAGCATTTAAATTAAGTAAGTCGTTAATTAGTAAGTATTTTAACAAAAAAAAATTTTTTCCCGTTCGTGCCCAAAAGTTGGGCATGACATTTTGGTATCAGAGCAAGGTTGCGAACACTAGGGAACCTTACTCCATTACGTTTCGCTACAATTATTTAATTAATTAAATTGTATTTAATTTTATTTTTAAAACTAGCTAAAATATTTTCTCATAAAATAGTTATTTATTTCGTTTAATTTTATTTTCTTAAAAGGATGCCTCCAACTACACGACAAGCTCACAAACGTGGTAGAGGCCCTAGGCATGCACGCATGGCACGCGAAGAGGTCATTAGGGAGGAATCGGTTCAGGAAGTGGTCCCAGCAGCTCCTCCCGAGCAATCAGTTGACCCAAACCGAGACATCTTGGTAGCTCTTCAGAACCTGATTGGACTAGTTCAGGATAGGCTTCCAGCAGTAGATCATAATGTTGAGAACCAGAACTCAGGAAGTCATAGAACAGTGGAACGGGAACGGAGTAGGAGTCCACCTCCTAATCCCATAGAGAGTCAGGCTGTGCATGAGCCCGAACCCATTCACCTACCAGCACCACCTCCAGCCGTAGCACCAGTGTATATTGAGAGGGCACGTAGAGATCCAGGGGATCTAATCAGAGAGGTTATGCGTCTTCAGCCACCATCATTTGGGGGATCTACCGACGGGGTAGAGGCAGAGGCATGGCTTTTAAGCCTAGATAGGTGCTTTGCATTGTGCTCTTATGAGAGCAATCTAAAAGCACGTGCAGCGGTTCACCTATTGCGAGGAACAGCCTCCACATGGTGGAGACAGGAGGAATATAAGTGTGGCCTAGAGATAGAGACCCTCACTTGGGAGATTTTCACAGAGAGATTCAGGGAGAGGTATCTATCAGAGCATTTCAGACAGCGTAGGGTGGATGAGTTTCATGACCTCCAGCAGAAGGGTATGTCAGTGACACAGTACGAGAACAAGTTCTTTGAACTATTACCTTATGTAGACTACCTGAAAGATGAAAAAATTCTCGTCAACCGATTTATCAGAGGATTGAATTCCAGCATAGCAGGACCAGTGAGAATGGCCGCTCCAGGGAGCCTCCGGGTTGCCGTGGAGAAGGCTTTGATAGCCGAGGAGATTCAGGCCAGACCACATGACTCGAAGGATCGGTTTCAGAACCGTAACCCTTCACCACAGACTTATGGGTTTCAGAAACCCCATTGGAAAGGTAACAATAGGCACTCATCGGGGTTCTCCAAACCCCCTCCTCCGCAGCAGTCATAGCAAAACCAGAGGCAAAAGCCTCCGCAGAATCAACAGGGCACAAAGCCTAAGCAGTGGCAGTCACAGGGTTAGAGGCGAGATCAGAAATCTCAGGCTCCTTACACACCTCCGGCTAGGACTCAGCAGTCCTCTAGAGGTGGGTACAGTGGTTCTAGTAGGATAGGGGGACAGTCTTTCTCTAGACCACAGGGAGTACAGTTTCAGGCACGAGGCCCTTGCTTCACATGTGGAGCCATGGGACACATAGCGAGAGAGTGTCCTCAGGGTCAGATGGCAGGGAATCAGAGGATGGCAGCATCAGAGCCGACAGTTAGGGACATGGGCAAGTCCCACAGAGTCTTCGCAGCGGTTGACAACCGCCAGGCAGAGCATCAGGCCACGGTTATTGAGGTAGCAGGTATGATCAGAGGTAGCAGTGTATCTATATTATTTGATTCAGGAGCTACTGATTCTTTTATATCTCCATTGGTTGTGGAGCATTGCGGGCTAGTGGCAACTAGGCAAGAGGTCAGTTGGGAAGTGGAATTAGCTTTAGGGGCTAGAGTGTCAGTGGAATCAGAGGTTAAGGGATGTCAGATTCAGATTGGCAACATCACCACCTTAGTAGACCTTAGAGTTACACCACTTGGATCATATGGCGTCGTACTTGGCATGGATTGGCTTTATGCCCACAGAGACAAGATGGATTGTTGCCTGAAAAGGATCGAGTGTGAAGATGATCATGGCTCTCCTATAGTGATCACTGGAATTCAGAGACCCGTGTCTCTTCGTATGATCTCTGCCATGCAGCTTAAGCGGAGCATGCGAAGGGGATGTCAGTTATTTGCCATCACCATTAGTGATAGAGAAGAAGAGGAGGAAAAGGAACCATCTATTGACAACCATCCTATCCTTAGAGAATTTGCAGATGTTTTTCCTTCAGAGTTACCTGGTATGCCGCCCCGTAGAGAGATTGATTTTCATATAGACCTTGTTCCAAGAGCCGAACCAATTTCAAGAGCACCTTATAGAATGACTACAAATGAGCTTAATGAGCTCAAGATTCAGCTTGAGGAACTCCTAGAGAAGGGCCACATTCACCCTAGTGTATCCCCTTGGGGTGCACCAGTCATCTTCGTGAAGAAGAAGGATGGGTCTCTTCGATTATGCACGGACTACCGTCAGTTGAACAAAGTAACCATCAAGAACCGATACCCATTGCCCAGGATCGACGACTTGTTTGACCAACTTCAAGGTGCCAAAGTATTTTCCAAGATTGATCTAAAATCAGGTTATCATCAGTTGAGGATAGTGGAAAGTGATATCCACAAGACCGCATTTCGCACTAGATATGGCCACTATGAGTTCACCGTGGTTCCATTCGGTCTTACGAATGCCCCAGCAGTCTTTATGAGTCTCATGAATGGAGTATTCCGTACATTCCTCGACCACTTTGTGATTGTGTTTCTCGACGACATTTTGATATATTCACGGAATGAGGAGGAACATGAGGAACACTTGAGACAGGTTTTGCAGTGTTTGAGGGAAAATCAGTTGTATGGTAGTTTGTCGAAGTGTGCTTTCTTTAAAACTAAGATCAAGTACCTTGGTCATGTTATATCCGGTGATGGGATCTCAGTAGACCCATCAAAGATTAGAGCCATTATGGATTGGCCAGCACCTACCAGTGTAACAGAGGTCAGGAGCTTCATGGGCTTAGCAGGTTATTACCGACGTTTTGTCGAGGGATTCTCTAGAATTGCTCATCCTATCACTTCTCTTTAGCGCAAAGGGAAGAAGTTTGAGTGGACGGAGAAGTGTGAGAAGGCCTTTCAGGAACTTAAAAAGGCACTTACTACCGCACCTATCCTTGTAGTACCGGATCCTTCAGCTGATTTCATGGTTTGCACAGATGCTTCCCTAGATGGTTTAGGAGCAGTACTTATGCAGAATGGCAGAGCCATAGCTTTTGAGTCTAGGAAACTCAAGACTCACGAGCTTAATTACCCTACTCATGACCTTGAGCTTGCAGCCGTAGTGCATGCACTTGTTAGATGGAGACATTTCCTTTTGGGTCATCATTTTGAGTTGCACTCAGACCATCAGAGCCTTCAGTACATATTTACTCAACCGAATCTTAATGCACGTCAGAGGAGATGGATGGAATTCTTGTGTGAGTATGATTTTGACATTCACTACATCAAAGGGAAAGAAAATGTAGTTGCAGATGCTTTGAGTAGGAGACGTCACGAGGTATTCACCATGTCTATGAGCACGGATTTGAGAGATCAGATCATGCAGCGATTGCCAGAGGACAGATGGTATTTAGAGGTTTGCAAGGCTATTCGATCTCAGGAAACTTTAGAAGGGAAATATGTGGATTATTCCTTAGAGTCAGATGGTTTATTACGCCATAGAGGGCGCATCTATGTACCTTCTTCCGGGGGATTGCGGGAGTTCATTATCACAGAGGCACATAGAGCTCCTTATGCAGCGCATCCCGGGGTCAAGAAGTTGCATGCAGACTTGAGAGAACTATATCATTGGCCAGGTATGCGACAGCTTATCGCCGAGTTGGTAGCCCGATGCCTTGAGTGTTAGAGAGTCAAGGCGGAGCACAGCCATCCAGGTGGGTTGCTCCAATCTCATGCTATACCAGAATGGAAGTGGGACACTATATCTATGGATTTCATCATTGGTCTCCCTATGTCATCTCGCCGCCATGATGCCATCTTGGTGATGGTTGACAAGTTGACCAAAGTGGCTCACTTTTCACTAGTTCGCACCACCTTCACAGCACCAGCAGTAGCACAGGTGTTTTTGCGAGACATTGTCAGACTTCATGGTGTTCCACGTAAGATCATTTTCGACAGGGATTCCCTCTTCACTTCCTCTTTTTGGAAGGCATTACAGGCAGCTATGGGTACCAAGCTCAATTTCAGTATAGCCTATCATCCAGAGACGGATGGCCAGACAGAGAGAGTTAATCAGGTGTTAGAGGATATGCTTCGTATGTATGTCATGGATCACCAGACCAGATGGGAGGAATATCTCCCCTTAGTGGAGTTTGCCTATAACAATGGGCATCACACATCCTTGGGGATGCCACCCTATCAGGCATTATATGGCAGACCTTGTAGGACACCATTGAGTTGGGACCGCATAGAGGACAGAGCTGCGATTGGTCCAGAGATAGTTCGGGATATGGAGCAGCAGGTGGATTTGATTAGGCAGCATCTTAGAGAGGCACAGGATAGACAGAAGAAATATGCAGATGCAAAGAGGGTTGATTGTAGCTACTCAGTTGGAGATAGAGTCTTCTTGAGAGTGTGATCTCATAAGAGTCCAATCCGTTATGGAAAGGGTTCTAAGCTCGCACCCCGATTTGTAGGACCATTTGAGATCCTTGAGAGGATAGGGCCAGTAGCCTACCATCTAGCATTGCCACCTAGCCTGTCACGCATCCACGATGTGTTTCATGTTTCAGTTTTGAGGAAGTATATCTATGATGAGTCTCATATTCTAGATTGGGATGCCTTGCAAGTGGAGTCGGACGGGCAGCTAGCTTTGGAGCCCATTCGCATTTTGGCACGCCGGACGCTGAGCCTTCGAGGGCGAGAGCTGGACCAGGTTAGGGTCCAGTGGGATTGCTATGATGAGGTCACAGCCTCATGGGAGGATGCAGCACTTATGAGATCACAGTACCCCCACCTTTTTGATGAACTCCAGGAGGAAGTTCATGCCTAGAGGGGGAGGGTGTGAGGCCCTACCCCGATTCAGTTTGACATTTTCAGTTATTTGCATATTGAGACTATTATGGATGCTTTATTTTATGCATTATGGACTTAGAACTTATGTGATTCCATCACACTGACATATGTTGATGCTTTATTTCATGCATGATGATTATGAAACTTTAGATATGATACTAGAATAGAATTACATTATGATGGTGAATGTCATTATTGGAAATTTGTAGGATTTTATTTTGATGATAGAAAAATGATGCTTATTTATGAATCGTTCATTTTGGGAAATTATGTTAATTGCATATGTGAAATTGAATTTGAAACAAATGAGATATTGGATTATTGTTGTCAAATGTATGAGTGTTTGATGTGTAATGAAAATCCATGTATTTGATTATGTATAATTGTGATTATTTGGAGTTACTAATGTGTTAATTGAGATGCGCAGGAAAATTATCCATGTGACCATGGAATTTAATGGAGAACCAAGCCTAGACCAATGTGCGTTTGTTAAGCCAGGAGTTGTCTATTTGGAGAGACAACACCCCCCCCCCCCCCCCCCTTGTAATGTATTTTTATTGTGATGTGTATAATGCTTGAGTGTAAAATTTAATTTATATGTAAATGTGTAATCCTTCAAGAGACAAATTCCATGTGTGATTTTTATATTGTATTTTTGTTGTGTCACTTGACACATGTGCTGATTAAGTGTCATTGATGTTGACTTGTCTCTTGGAGGGAGTTTTGTTTCTACCAAAGCCATTCAAAAACAAGAGTGTGGTCCCAAATCTGCCTTGGGTAGGGAGTCTTGGGAGTGGTCAACTCAAGCTTGACCCGTAGGTAAACTTCAGTGGGGTTTCCAAAGGGTTTAATGGACTCCTAGGGTAAGTTTTTAGGCTTTTCCAAAGGTCCAAAGGGTATACCTAGGGGTTAGGGGTATTTTGCAACATGTGGCTTCTCCCATGTGACTATGAAGTCACTTCAAAAAGTGGTGTTTTCAAGATGCACGAAAATCGAACTTAGAAAGTTCTTCCTAGGATAGAGAACCTTCCCCTTAGGAGTTAAACTCTCTTCCCCATCTTCTTCCACCTTTTCCCTTTCCAATTTTGGCAATGTGTAAGAGTTTGGGAAGGGCAACCAATGGGAACTCACACCTCACCCAAGGGGTTGGGAAGTGTGTGAGAGGCCTTCTTAGGCAAGAATTTGGAAACTTAGTGAGTAATCACCCACTCTCCTTTCTTGGAGATTATGCTTGTTTTGAAAAAGTTAGTAGGAGTTTAGCATTTTGGTGGAATTTGAAGAAAGTTAGTGTGGAATTGGGCAGCTCATCCCCAACTAAACTTAGCAAACCTTTTTGGTAGAATAAGGTTGGTTACTCCCTTCTTCCTCTTGTTATGTTGTAAATGTTAGTTTATGTTGTTTTGTAAAAGAAAAGAGTTGCTTGAAAGATTGTGTTTTATGAAGTTTTTGTGTTGAAGTTAAAATGTGTAGTTTTCTTTTCTATGTGTTTGTTTGTATTTCTTGTTGTTTTTGGGAGTGTCCAAGATCTCCTATCCTTGGGAGGGTAGGAAGATCTTGGGGTGGAAGGAGTATGACAGCCATGGGTGAGAGGCTCTCCTCATGGAGAGTGTTCTCAAGGGTGTCCTTGGTGACCCTTGATGCATAGCCTTGTGTATGCATTTGGGGGTCATAAGGGGAGTAAATATGGCCATGAGCCTTTTGGGGGGCATAAGGATTATGGAAGTATTTTTGGTTGCATTTGTATTGCCATGAGGTGGTTTATGTTGTATTGTTTTTGGCATGCATTCTCCCCATTGGTACTTGGTCCACTTCCACCCATGGAAGAGTCACCATGAAAGTGGTGAATGTGTAGCTTGGGAAGGGAAATGTGATTGCAAATGTGTTCCTATGTTTTGTTGTGGGGTTTGCATGTTTGTAGCCCGTCTAGTGCTTGGTTCTCCAAGCTCGGGGGTGGCTTCTAGTAAGCCTAGGCTGGGAGGTGAGCTTCCCATGGTCAAAATAGGTTTTATTGCAGGTTGCATGAGTAAGGGGAAAAGAAGAATTAAAGGGTTATGTTGCTGTTTGGTGTTGCAGAAAAATGTTTTAAAGAAAAAAAGAGAAAAGGATAGATTTAATGTTGTAATAGAATGAAAAAAAAAAAAAAGGAGAAGCATTGTAGGGATCTCATCCCATTTGTATCCATGTCTATTTTGTAGCTAAATCTATTTTGTATTTACATTTGTCAAGGAATAAACATGCTTTTCCCTACTTGGTAGTTTTGCAAAAAAGAAATTAAAATGTTAGTTTACATCTTGATTTTTAATGTTTTACATAAAAAAAAAAGGGATGTATGCATTTTTTGAGAAACCTGAAAATTATTATTAGCTGTAAATCCATGTTCCTTTTAGTTGAACTTGCTGCTGTAAATTTATTTAAAATCAGTCTTTTGTATTTTTCTGTTTATTGCAGAAATAAAAAAATTGTTATAATAGTCTATTCTTTGCAAAGAAAAGAAAAGAAGAATATTTAGCTTATAGTTTATTAATTTAGGGACAAGAAAATAATGAATGAAGGAAAACCCCTTAAATGTATTTTGTTGTGATTCATAAAAATAACACACTCATAAAGAGTCTATGTGAGTTGTAGTTAAATATGAAAATAAAATATAAATATAAAGAGCAAAAAGGAAATATATTTATATATATTCATCTAAATATTTTATCTCATTAACTATTAATCTGTCATGCTGTTATTAAACAAAAAAATATATTTATGTCTGTTCCAAAAAAAAAAAGAAACAGGGATGATACATTTTCAGAAATGGGTAATTAATTCAGTATACAGAAAGAAGGAGAACTGATATTATGATTAAATATATATATAAATATATATATATGAAAATATATACATATATTTATATATATATATAATTATTCCTTCATAAGAAAACCTGCCAGTTTCTAGATTATAACACTGTTAGTAATATGCTTATTCTTCCAAATATATTTATAAACCCATATCTAAATGAATATATATATATATATATATATATACAAAGTAAATATCTAACAAAAGAAGATCATAATTTGAATGATGCAAATCCTTTTTAAACCAACACAAAAAAAAGTAGTATCGCGCGTTTTTTTTTTTTTTTTTTGAGCGAACCAGGGCAAGGGCCGAGCCACTTACACAGTGGCCGGCGGTGGCACGGGAGCTGCCCGGCCCGCCACTATGGTTACCCATAGTGAGCGGTGCTCGGCCGCCACTGTGGGCAACCACAGCGGCGCCTAGGGGTAACCCCCGCCCTTTGGTTGCTACGCCCATAACCCCCCGCTATTTCGCTCGCGTTGAACACTTCGCTCCACCCCCTCTTCGGTGTCCCGCGCTGCGATAACCCCTCATCCGCCCGTCTCCCTCTCCGTGCCTCCGCCGGTAACGTAAACAAACGCAAAAAAAAAAGGGGAATGGGTGGGGTAAAGGTTAAGCTTGGTCCGCCCTGCGCGCGGTCCCTTGGCCGCCGACCCCCTGCGCTCAACACACTCGTTTCAAAAAAAATAAGAAAAGCACATAAGGTTGCACTCGCCCTAACCCTAAACTTCGGGTTAGGGCAAGGGCAATAAGATTTTAGTGATGTTTTTTTTAAAAGAGAGGGAAATGGATAGGGGGCGGGGGAGAATATTATTATAAATATTTTAAAAAAAAGGGGGTTCAAATCCCCACAATTCTCTTGGAATAAAAAAAAAAACAAATTTAGCAAATGGTAACAATGTGCAATAGTTAGTTATATATATATATATATATATAAATGTATATATATATATATATATATATATATATATATAAATAATTTTACATTATTATTTATACACATATATATATATATATATATGTGTGTGTGTGTGTGTGTGTATAAATAATAATGTAAAATTATTTATATATATATATATATATATATATATATATATACATATATATATATATATATATATATAAAAGTAGGATTGTAATGATATTTAATTTGAATAAAATTGTTAGATGTAAAATAAGTTTTGATTATTTTTGTTAAGCAATGGGCAACAGTAGGAGAAAACTTTATAAATGATTTAATTACTTAGGTGGATTAGATTTAAAAAAATTTAGGGGGGGGGGTAAACACTAAGTCCTTTGTGGGGCCAAGAGGGCCAAACTGAGTGTAGAATTATAAAGTGATTTTAGATTATGGGGGCTTCATGTAAATAAGGTGTTTTTAATTTGCAAGAATAAATAAATTTAGAAATTCTAGAAGGATAGAAATAATAAAACAAATTTCATGAAGAAAGTTTAAATTTGGGAGTAAACGTTATACTGGGGATTCTAATTATTTATTATTGAAGTTTAGTGTTAATCCTTTTGGTAGAAATATTAGCTCGTAGACAACTTGGTAACCACGTTTCCCCAATTGAGTTTAATTACCCATTTTATACAATATAGTTAGACTCAACCCAAAATGCATTATTTATTTAAGTTAATCGCACTAGATTGCAGCATTTAAATTAAGTAAGTCGTTAATTAGTAACTATTTTAGCAAAAAAAAAAAATTTCCCGTTCGTGCCCAAAAGTTGGGCATGACAAGTACAAATAGTATAGCTATATTTTTCTAGTTCTAGTCATTCTTGTACATTTGTGCAAGTGATGTCTAGTTTCGGGTGTTAAGAATCTCGTATAAGAGTTTGTTTTCTATCATTTAGAGCATGCAACAACCTGTGTAAGACATGAAACAAAAAATTAAAATGGGCATGTCTAGTTTTAGGAACATCTCATAGAAGATTTTTTTTTCTCTAGTTTCTATAATGTGTAACACTGTGTTAGACAAACATATGCTTAGTTTTAAGGGAATCCTGTGTAAGAGTTTGGTTTCTCTGGTCTCAAGAATGTGTGTCCTATTTAAGGCATTTATCAATGCTACTTTTGGTTTTGAGCATGAAGCATCTCATGTAAGAGTTTGTTTTCTCTAGTTTCTAGAATGAACACCTCGTTTAAGACATTATAGAAATATAGTGCAAAATAGTACAAAGTGTGTAATGCATAAATTCCCCCCATTAAGATGTCAATATATCCTTATGTTGATGTCTTAGGAGAGATATAAATAAGGATACCCACCTTCAACACTAAGGAGATATCATTTAGGCAACAATTTTCATTATTTCAACATAAAGAGGCAATACTCCTACAAGCCAAGATATGATAGTTGAAAATAAGATATCTTGCAACAAGTGTAAATGGATCCTTGGAGGAGAAGATATATTTTCTCAAAATATATCTACATCTAAGAGTAGCTTCTTTGAAAAAACATAACATCTTCTACCAAGAGAAGGAGAAAAAGAATGTATACATTCCCCTATTGCTAGGTGAAAGGCATTCTTGATAAAGGATGATACACTTTTTAACCAATATGAATGGTAAGTTTATAATAGATATGCATTTCCAAGTGAAAAGAGGTTTTTGACACAATAAGTTTGTAATTGAAAAAGCATCAACTCTTATGACAAAGAGCACCCAATGAAGTTAACCACTAGTGCCATAGGGTGAGGAATAACATGATGGGTGAATGTAGTTTTAAGTTACTACCTCTTCACCAAGAAAGAGTGCAAGATCAATTTTAAGAGATATGTGAGCCCTATCATATTATTCTTGAACAAATATTTTAGATTCTTTACACTTTGCAATAGAATGAGAATAACTATGATGAAAAATATAATGTTCATTACCTTCCTTAGGCTTAGAATTGTGATTAATCTTAATGAAAGGAAACACAACATACTTATCATACTTCAATCTACAAAATATTCTTTTGAATAATTTCTCTTGGTCATCAATAGGAGTAGATCTTATCTCTTTAGATATGGGAAAAGGATTTGTAGAAGAAGATGGATTGTCATCTATGATTTTTGAAAGGAATAACAAGAGAAAGAAGTAAAATGAAATATGAGTTATTATCAATTGAAGTAAAGTTTACAAAAACATAAGATAAGGTTGTGAGAAATCAACCAAAAATGAAGAGGAGACACAAAATAATTTGAAAGGAGATAGGAAAATCAAACCCCTTATGTATTATGAGTGAAGGAAAATCCTAGAGAGAGAGAGAGAGAGGCCTATTACAATAATAGCATGAAGTGAAGAATAACAGGAGAAACATCTCTTAAATAGAGATGAGAGGAGATGCTTTTAAGAGATGAGAGGAGTTACAAAGTAACTCCCATTTCTATGAATTACACCATTCACAATATGTGTGTGCAATGTTTCAACATCCTCTTAAGGAGGAAATCTAATATTTCACATATTTTGAATAAATAAAATTATTTGGAATACCTTAGGAATGCTCCTACAAGTAACAAATAAAAGAAAATTAACTTTATCAACTAAATATTAATTCCTAACACCCTCTTTAAGGTTTACTTGGGAAGTTCACATCAAAACTTTTAATGGGTTGCAAAACAATATTTTTTACAATGAAATTGGATCTTTTCTTTACAAAGTGACTTTGTTAGAATAGCAACAACTTGACCTTTTCCATTTCCAATATCAAATTGAAATTTGATTGTCTTCACTTCGCTCTCTAATAAAGTGGTGTTGGAGAAAAATAAGTATGGTAATTTCATGGAAGATAGGATTCTTAGCCAAGGAAATGACACTTTGATTGTCATAATACAAAGGTGTTGGATTTTTTTGAGGTAGCCCCAAATCTTCAAGCAATATTCTAAGTCATAAGGCTTCTTTAGAGGCACTAGTGCATCCTTTATATTTAACTTCTGTGGAACTAAGAGAAGTAGAATGTTGTTCTTTCTATTCCAAGAATTGCATTTGAAAATATCCATAAGTACGTTTCCCATCATTAGGATATGCCCCTAGATCTAAATCAGTAAATCCTTTTAAAATGAAATCAAAATTTGCATCATAAAATAAATCAACATTAATAGATTGTTTTATATATCTCAAAATTCTTTTGGCAACTTTAAAGTGATTTCATTGCGGTTTAGACATAAATATAGAAACTAAACCCACATTGTAAGCAATATCTAGTCTAGCAAGAGTTAAATAATTTAAACTTCCAACTAGTTGTGTATATAAAGTAGCATAAACTAAAGAAGTTTTCATATCAACCATGAACTTTGTTCCTGATTCACAAGGAGTAGAAACATGATTAGCATGATCCATTTTAATTTTTTATAAAATATCTTGAGCATATTTAGTTTGAGATAGAAAAATACCATTAGTAGTTTGCCAACTTTGCATTCCCAAAAAATAATGTAAAAGACCTAAGTCAGTCATTTGAAATTTTTCATTGATTTGAAACTTAATTTCAAAAATAAAATAATTGGAACTTTAAGTTAGAATTAAATCATCTGTATAATCATAATATCATCTTCACTATTCTTAATATATAAATTTGGGTTATTTTTTCTTCTAATGAAACCTTGAGAAAGAAAGAATGGATTTATCCCATAATACCGTTCTCTAGGAGATTATTTCAAACGATAAATTGATTTATTTAACTTGAAAACTAAATATTCATTACCTTCCTTAACAAAACTAGGAGGTTGAGATCTATATAAATTTCTTCATGCAAATCACCATTTAGAAATACACTTTTAACATCCATTTGATGAATAGGCCAATGCAATATTAGAAGCTAAATCAAGAACAATCTTAATAGTAGGCATTTTGGCTACAAGAGAAAAAGTTTCATTATAATCTAAGCCTTCAATTTGAGATAAGCCTCCAGCAACTAATCTAGCTTTAAAATTAATAATTTCATTATTTGCTTTCAACTTAGTTTTAAACAACTATTTACAAGAAACAAGATTTTTACCTTGAGGTACAAGAACCAAATCTCAAGTTTGATTACCGAGAAAGGTATCATACTCTTATTGCATATTTTTTTGCCAATGAGGTTGAATTTTAGCTTGCTAAAAATATCTGGGATCATTTTCATTCATAATAATAGACATCAAAGCATAATTGCAATAATTTATTCTTCTAGCCTTAAGTTTATCCATTCTAGCTAAATAATCATCACTTTCTTGAATTAAAATTTCAAACCATTTAGGCTTCCTTTTAGAAGTAATAGAATCATCAGTAAAAGAAGAATCATTAGGAGTAGAATTATGGTGATCATTATCACCAACACTACAAGGAAGAGATGCATTAGGAGTAGGGTTTAGAGAAGGAGTTTCATCCTTCACAACCACAACTTTACTTTCAAAAAAATCATTATCTTGCAGTTGAAAACAATCATGAATACCATTTTCAACAATACAAACATCTCTAGAAACTTTAACTTTGTTAGTGGTAGGATTGTAAACTCTACATGCTTTAGAATGTTCATCTTAACCAACAAATATACAAGGAGAAGATTTAGAATCTAATTTGTGCCTATTTTGTTTAGATTTATGAATGTAAGTAATTGAACAAAAAATCTTTAGATGCTTTAAATTGGGCTTTCTACCAAGTCAAGGCTATTTAGGAGTTATATCCTATAAATATTTTTTTTGAGTCCTATTAATGAGATTAGTAGCACAAGCCGTAGCTTTAACCCAAAATTTATAATCAATTTTTTTACCATGCAATAAACATCTAGCCATTTCAATAATGGTTATATTCTTCCTTTCTGCTACACCATTTTGTTGATGTGTATAGGGAATAGTAAGCTCGTGTTTAGTACCAAAATATTTTAAATAATCATTACATGAATTATTCACATATTCCTTACCATTATCAGTTCTAAGCATTTTAATCTTAAAACCAGATCGCCTTTCAACAAACATATGAAATTCAGTAAAAACATCAAGAACTTGATCCTTACTATGAAAAAAAAAATCCAAGTTCTTATTGAATAATTAACAACAAACGTAAGTGCATACCTTGATCCTTGGATGGAGTTATTCTCCATGGTTTCCAAAAGATCACTATGAACGAGGTGCAATTTATGAATTTATCTCCAAGATTGACCATGTGGAAAGGGCTCCCTATGCATATAATTTTAGAAAGAGCAATACTTGGCAATCCATCTACCATATTTTCTTTTTGCTTCAAGAAAATGTTATTGGCATTTATGAGGACAAGTATTTCATGACAAACATTTAAATCAATGGTATTAAGCAAAAAATATTTTGAATGAGCAAACTCATAAAATTTGAATAAGTTATCATGTCCATTTTAGTATTAGCAATAACTTGGTTATTCTTTGGATCAATGATACAACACATATCCTTATAGAATTCAATCTTGTAATCTTGGAAATTCTTAACAATAGAAATCAAATTTGATTTTAAGTTAGGAACATAAAAAATATCATGTAATTCACCATTAGTTACATTCACATCCCCAATAGATTTTACATTACAACTGTAATTGTTATCAAGTTGAAAAATAATATTGGAAGTATCAGGTTGCATAGAATGAAAAATTTATTTATGAGAAGTAACATGTTGAGATGCAATAGAATCAATAATCCACTCAAGAGGCAAAGAAAAATTATAACTACATGTAAAATCACAACAAGATTGATTACCATTATTATTAAAGTTTTTAGGAATAGAGTTATTTGAATGATTATTTAGAGTCATAAGATTTTTACCATTTTGGTTCTTAAAAGATGTATTTGACCAATGACCATGTGGGATTCACTTAGTGATCCTAGGTTATAGCATGTGCGTTCATGGCATACTAAATAATCTCCCTATTTTCAAAAAATATTGCCCTAAAATCTTTTTTTGACACCCTGTTCTAATACAATACCCAAATTAAAAACCTCCTTATTTCACCATATATTACATTTCTGAATAGCCTGAATTAAAAAACAGCCTATTTTCACCATATAGGAAATATATTGTACTTACTTTTTGAGATATTAAACCCCCCAATATGAATGCATGTGATATAATATTGCGCAGCCAGTGAAGCCCCCATGCCAATGACTATGTTTAGCACAATAAGTACAATGGGGATTTCTAGAAGAATTATTTTTTTTACTATTATTATAATTGTTATTATAGGATTTAGATTAAAACATATTAGAATAATGATTATTATTATTGGACGACGTCTTTGCCATCATTTTCATCAACTAGAGTACCTACTTTTTAAAATGCACCATCAAAATTTTTGATTGGTAGTGAACATTGTGGTCTAGATGTTGATGGTTGTCCATATGATCTTATAGAGATTAGTAAATTTGAGAGGCATAATGAATTATCAAAGGAATGCTCTCCTATTCCTTTTTCTTTTAATTGAATCTTTTTCTCAAATCTATTTGATAGAGAAGTTGATAGACTTTCATTACTTTCATGACTTGAGGAGCTATAAGAAAGAGCTTCCCTATTATGTGATACAATAACATCTTGGATTGGTTTGAGATTGCTGCAATATTGAAAGGGATTGGAGTTCGCTAAAATTGTGATTTCTTATCCATCGTAAGAAAATTTTAAACATTGATGGTATGTTTATGGTACTTCTTGCATTTCATGAATCCAAGGTCTACCCAAGAGTATGTTGTAGGATAAGTCTATGTGTAGGACATGTCATAGTGTATCGTTTTGAATCGGTCCAACTTTTATTGGAAATACCACAAGTCCTATAGAGGATCTTTCTTCATCATCATAAGCCTTTAAGGTGATAATTCTTTTGGATCTATTGCATTTTTTAAAAATCCTAATGCATGGATAAGAGTTAAGGTACATATATTTAATTAGGCTCTTACATCTATTAGAACATGTTTGAATCAGTGTTTAAAGATTAGGACCTCAATATGAAGCGGAGTTTTGTTTGGATGACTCAAGGATACATCATCATTCTCAAAAAATCATAGATATTGAGGTATGGTTAAATGCACCACCATGGCTTAAAACTAAGTGGTATCCAAATTGATAGGTATTGTGGTATCTAGTAGAGACTTCTCTAGAATGTCCTTGTGTGCGGGTGAAATTCTAAGAAGTTCTAATATGGATATCTATGTTGGAGTCTTTTTTAATTGATCCACTATGTTGTATTGACTTGGAGAAGGAGATGGTTTGGATATGGTACCTTTCAAAATGACTTTTTCTTGGCCTCTTGTAGTCATATTTACCGCTGCGTTTTCTTGTTTCACTTTGATTTTGATAACATTAATTTGAGTGTTAGATGCTAAAAGGTGGTTAACCACACTATCATAGACATAGTTTACCTTAATCCCTTTATTTGTTGAAGAGGATTATCCTTTTTATAATTTGGAAGAGGGTTTTTAAAGGCTCCATGATCATCATTTATCTTGTGTCCCTCAATAGTTATGTCACCTTTGTCTATCAAATCTTGTACAAGATGTTTTATCCTTTGAAAATCATTTTTTCTATGCTCCTTTCTCCTATGTTAATCATGTTGGCATTTTTGATGATTATGTTGTGATTGTCATTGATGGACACAAACTTGCATTGAGATCATTTTTGTATGTATAAGTTAAAGCTCAACTAGTACATGTTCCAACCGGTATGATGCATTATAGTGTTTAGACTATTGGTGTTTTGCAGAAAGTGTTTACCGATCTAAAGTGGTTCGAGGAACTCAAGCGATATGAAGGCTCAAAGCGGCAGAACACATATTTCCCAGTCTTCATTTTGTCAAACCGGCAACTGACATTTTGCTTGAATCGGTATTTTGTATGAACCAGTAATACTCTGTGATGAGTTACCATCCACCGATTGTTTGACGGTGCCGACACTTTAATGGTGCTTTTTGTGTCATGTTACCAAATATGTCTAGATGCATTGAACCTAGGAAATTGTATTGTAATCCTATTGGACAGACATGAAATCAGATTCCTTTATAAGGACATCATGTCTAGGGTTTTAAGTTGTTGTTGAGGTTGATGTTGTTGCTAGGGTCTAAGGTGGTTGAGGAGTTAGAGAGAGTATGAATGTATAGAAGACTGAAGTAATGCTGGAATACATTAGGAACGAGCTATCAAGGATCTAACCAAGCAATCTGTGCTATTTGCTAGATCAATCACTTGTTGATCACTCACATCTTTGACAAGTCTGTAGCCCTTAACTGGGTAGGCCCAAAATCCTTTTGTAAATCCTCTAACAAGGTGGTTCACATCTGTGGATCTAAAATACTCTAGCAAGGTAGTCTTTAATCGGACTTATCTCCTAACAGAGATTGAGATTCCTAATGGGATCTATTCTGGTAAAGAACATTGTATGACCTTAACTGGTTTGACCTTAACCGGTCTAGTTCCTATTCTACAGATAGTTATTTGTGAGTTCCATCTCACCGTGGTTTTTCCCATTTAGGTGTCCACATCTAAATCTCTTGTGTTATGGTGTTTGTGCATTTGTGGGTGAATGCATTATTTGCTATTTGGTTTGCATGTGTGTTAACCGGTTTGTCTGCTAAACTATTTTATCAGTTTACTGTTAGTCTTGCAAAGTGTTTAAGTGCAAAGATTTTTGGCATACTATTTCAGCCCCCCTCTTAGTATTCATCAATTGGTATCAAAGCCTACCTTTCTATAAGTTTAACCACTTGGAAAGAGATATGGTGGAATACACATTGAGGGAACTTACTCATTGGCTCACTCAGTCTGAGCAAGCCTATGACAATCTTATGGTCAAATACAAGGCATCTCAAGAAAAGAGGAGAGAACATGCTGAAAAGCTAATGGAGCTATCTGAAAATAGTTCCTCTGATGAAGCGAACATGGAAGCCCTGATTCAAGAAGCAGAAAAGTTGAATGAATCAAATTCCAACTTGAGAAAAGAATTGGAAGGACTAACTATTTGAATGTGTCAAGAGCTTGAGAACTGGAGGAAAGTTGAAGATCTAGTCAAAGACAAGGATCATGAAAACTCCAAGCTGAAGCAAGAGATCAATGCCCTAATTGCTCAACTCCATGCGAGAAAAGTGGAAAAGGAAGACATGCAAGGAGAACTGAACATTGCCATCTCTGAGAATGAAAACCTGAAGGAAACAAATTCTTCTATTTCCAAAGAACTCTCTGAGTCAAAGGAAATACTTGCTAAGTTCAACAAGAGTACTGTCAAGCTAGAGCAAAAGCTTGAATTTGCCAAACCTGTCAAGAATACTGATGGACTTGGTTATTCCGATCATGAGGAAGGTGAGACCTCTTGTAAAAATGCTAGAACATCAAAGAATCAACCGGCATCAAAGGATAAAGGTAAGCAAAAGTTTAAACCTATTTTCTTTAATTGTCTTAAAGAAGGACATACTGCCAATGTGTGTAGGAGTAAGGCTTACAATAATTTTCCTTATTTTCTAAATGATAAGCCTAGATCCTATAAATTCAATGGTAACTATTATGCATGCAACAAGTTTGCGCATAGAGCATCTGAGTGCAGGTTTGTTATGAATAACACTGTAAGATATCCTTAAGGGACTCAAGGAGTTGGTCCTGAACCTTTTGTGAACCGAAATCACAACCAGTTTAATGCCTTCAATCATCAGTCAAGAAGTAGTGGCTATCAAGCGGCAACCAGATAGAGATAAAACTATTGGATTTGTCATGGTCATGGTCACACTGCTACAACATGCAGAAGGAAGAATGGAAACATGAACAATGGACCCTGGAGAGCACCTGGATTGGTCTGCTATCACTGCAACAAACCGGGTCACATTGCCAGATTCTGCAGATCAAGAAAGAACATATCAGATGACATATCGATCACACTAGATGGAAAGATTGATGTTGACATTGTTCAAGCAGATATGAACAAGACCTGGAAGAAGAAACCAGCAATGTTGCAAGAGGAACCGGTTTTTGCACGTAGTGTGGAAATCACGGAACTGGCAAACTAAGCTTCAGAAAAGCTTAGGGGGAGCAAATGGAAAAATGTTTCAAACCCCGAGTTTACACCGGTAAAAGACCTTAACCGGTATATGATACCTGTCATCTGGCGGAAGACCAGAAATGGTAAAAGGCAAATTAGGGTTTATGCCCTAATGATGGAGCATTATTAAGGTAGGTGAGCAATGTGTTTAAAAGGATTTTTCAAATCATCTCACTATCATTTTTCGAAGTGAAGAAGGTTTTCAAGTGTAGAGTGAAGAAAAGTGATTTGTGTTTGCGATTTTGAGAAATTAAGGAACCTTGAAGGAGATTCAAATTCAAATTGTAAACAGTCAAGTGAAGAACGCAAAGTGGTGATTCTGCAACCGATGGAGTGTGAGGTGGAGAAGAATCTGAAAGCCCTAAATTCATGATTTCTGAAACGTATTTTTTGAGTTTTTCAGTTTCTATCATGGCTTCTGCATCCCATACTAGCTCTAGTGCATCTGTTGATTCAGCAAGTTTTATTCAACGCAAGTCTAAATATAATGCCCTATCACAAGTTCCAGTTGGTGTGATAGTAGAAGAGGGAATCTCAGATTACATAGATTGTAAAATATAAGACCTAGGGTCTCTAGCAATTCACTCGCAACTAGGTTTATTTTGTGGAAAAGATAAAAAGATTAAACCAGAGTATAGTATTTTGGAGAAGAAGAAGCTCCACAATGCTGTTTATTTCCTGGAGGATTTCACAGATGATCACATTAGGATCATCCTGAGCAGAGTTCATGGTGACAAGATATACCTAGAAAGAATGCATGATATTACACCGCAAGCAATTCATGTCGTCACCGGTTTCTACAATATAGGGGAAGTGCCAGCCCTAAGGATGGTAAGCAAGACTGAAATGTCCAAGCTCACTGGTTTAGTGAGCGACTCATGAGGTATGACCGTCAATTCAATCAAGGATGATCTGGTCAAGTATGCCTACATGGTGATAGGCTACCAGACGTTCTCTACCAGTAGACTTAACTCTGTATGTGCTGCAGCAGTAAATGCCGCTTACCGGATGATCAAGGAGGATGCATCATTTGACCTGTGCACCGGTATGCAAAGGAAATTCATGTTGAATCTTAAATCGATCAAATAGGATAATTCATTGAGGTTCAAGTTTGGACAACTACTAGTTGGGTTGTTATTTTACTTCCAAGGCTATTTTCTAGGAGTAGGTGATGTCCAGTGGTCTGCTAACCAACCGGTAACCAAGCAGATCAAGGAAAGCCTTCAAGTAGTTGGAACCGGTTACCCTGAAGTTCTGAACAGGTACTTTGATGAGTTTAGATGCAAAATGAGTTAGAGGATGAGAATATGAGGTGATATTGTCAAGATATATGAAGATGATGTCTGTTTCACCATTAAAGTGGATCAATGCATAATGGAGGCTGTTGAGCAATGAATGATATGCTGGAAGGATATGCCTCTACCCTTATTGCCTCACCACTTGATCCAAAGGCAAGGAGAACCGACACATACCTTGAAAGGATAAAACCAGTTGAGGAACCCTCAACAAAGAAAGGAAAAGAACCTTTAGTGAAGAAGGTAAAAGCAGTTCCTTCAGCATCGGCACTAGCTACTATAGCCAGTCCTAAAGTGACCAAGCGGTCACCGGCTAAAAAGAAACCAGAAGTGACACCTGCTAAAGTATTCAAGAGAAAGAGGAAGACAAGGAATGCCTCACCAGACTCAAAAGAAACTATGTCTGAGGAAAAACCTAAGAAGACACGACAAGCAAAGAAAAAGACAAAGAATGAACTGGCATCATCAACACTGGTAAATATTGACATCTCCTCCTACAAACCTTTGACACATTGTCAAAGAACTATAAAAAACATTAGGAGAAAAGTGCTAAATAATTTGATTGATTGTTTTGATGACTTTAATGATGATGAAAAGGAAGCAGTCGAAAAAGAGATCATTCAGTATTTATGTGTTAATGACTGGTTGCCTTCAAAAATTAGATCTGAGACACCAGATTCTTTGTATAAGTCCTTAGACAATAAATGGTGCATTGCCATAGAGAAGGAACAGGAAATGAGAGAGAAAGTTTTTGCTGAACATTTTCCTGATGTATCAAATTAAGAACTGTTTGAAGTAATGAATAAATGCAAAGGCCTCTTCTTCATGAGAAGAAGATGACTCCTGTTACTGGAAGGGAAGGGTCAAGAAGTGCTCAAGAGTACACACACCCTTTCTCTAGAAGCCTTGAAGATGCATCGAGTGGCTGAAGCCAACAGGAAGGCTGAATAAGAATCGACAATAACAAAACTGGATGAAGTGTTTGATGATGAAGGAAACCTAGCTACTGAACCCATAGACACTATTGATGTCAATGCTCTGGATGGAGAAGCAAGTAGAATAGGAAATAAAGGAAAAGGAAACTAAGGATAAAAAGGAGGAAGTAAAGAAGCAAGAAGAGAAGAAGAAAGTAGAAGAGGAGAAGAAGAAGAAGGATGAAGAGGAGCAGAAGAAGAAAGCAGAAGAGGAGAAGAAGAAGAAGGATGAAGAGGACTAGAAGAAAAAGGATGAAGAGGAGAAGAAGAAGAAGAAAGAAGAAGATGAGGAGAAATGGAAATAGGAAGAGAAGAGAAAAGAGGATGAGAAGAAAAGAAGAGAAGAAGATGAAGAGAAAAAGAAACAAGAAGATGCAAAGAAGAAGAAAGAAGAAGAAGATAAGGAAGAGGAGAAGTAGAATGAAATAGAGAAAAGGAAGAAGGAAGAGGAAGAGAAGGAAGAGGAGTAGAGGAAGGAAGTGGAAAAGAATAAGGAAGAAGAGGATAAGGAAGAGGAAAAGAGAAGAGAAGTGGCAAAGAAGAAAATAGAGGAGGAAAAGGAAGGAGAAGCGGTAAAGAGCATGCAGATGGAGACACCTAAGGAAACCGGTAGTCAAGCCAAACTGGCTGACCTCACCAGTCCCATTGACCTCCAGTCTGCAAGTGAAATGGAGCTACTGCAGAGCATCAAAGTTGCTCAAGAACACCTTGAAGTAATATGGAGGAAAAAGGAGCAAGATGTGATCCAAGTGGCGGTGGACACTCTTACCGGTTTATTACCTGATACAAACCTCCCCAATACCGACTCATCATTGGCCCAACTAGAGCTCCCATGCATAGTAGTGGATGATCAAGTGCAGAGCTTAGAGGAGGTAGCAGAGGCAAATGCCAAGAAAGAGCATCAAAAGGCTCTCAACATTGCCCTGGTGAAGAAGCTTAATGAGCTCCAGTCTGAACTGCAAAAAGCACAGAAGGATATAAAGAATTCTCTAGATGAGGGGAATCTTCTACTCAGCAAGATTTTCCAACCCCATCTATTTTGTGACAATGTGCTTGCACAGAAGCAAAAGCTTCAATCTGATCTACAGTCATACATGAGCACCTTCAAGCTGCCATATGACTCTTTTACAACTTATGGGCAAACCGTTCACCGGTTTGACATCAAATCTGTCAAATTAGAGTTGGAAATAAGCAACCGGACTCGAGATTTGTAGGAACTTCAACTGGTTCTACTCCCACATCTGTAAATACATCAGAAGTGCTATCTTAATCTGGATGCCTTAACGACGACACAGGAGATGAGCACATTAGATGCCATGGAAGAACAAATCTTCCAGATGCAGATAGAGAAAGAAGTGGAAACCTCCCTACTTGAGTCTTGGTCCTTATCTATGAAACAATTTTTGTAGGACTTCAAATTTTTTTTTGATAAGTTTTATTCTTTATTGTCATAAACTCTTATTCTTTTAATCCTAATGACACAGGTGTTAATCTGTAATATTTTGTTGTCATTGTTGGCAAAGGGGGAGAAGTATAAATTTTGAATGTTTTGATGTATACTTTCATGTTATTTCTGTTAAGAAGTAGTATACATTGTATTCTCTGCAAAAGGGATAGTGTATATGCTTAGGGGGAGTAATTTTGATTCTAGCCAATTTTAGTTGAAAAACACTTAGATGTCAAAATTTCCTAAGTGTTGCCATCAATGCCAAAGGGCGAGATTGTTGGCATTTTTGATGATTATGTTGTGATTGTCATTGATGGACACACACTTGCATTGAGATCATTTTTGTATGTATAAGTTAAAGCTCAACTGGTACATGTTCCAACTTGTATGATGCATTATAGCTTTAGACTATTGGTGTTTTGCAGAAAGTGTTTACCGATCTGAAGTGGTATGTTGACCCCAAGCGGTTCGAGGAAATCAAGCGGTACGAAGGATCAAAGCGGCAGAACACATATTTCCCAGTCTTCATTTTGTCAAACGGGCAACCGACATTTTTCTTGAACTGGTATTTTGTATGAACCGGTAATACTCTGTGATGAGTTACCAACCGACATTTTGTGTTGAGTTACCATCCACCGATTGTTTGACAATGCTGACACTTTAATAGTGCTTTTTGTGTCGTGTTACCAAATATGTCTAGATGCATTGAACATAGGAAATTGTATTGTAATCTTATTGGACTGACATGAAATCAGATTCCTTTATAAGGACATCATGTCTAGGGTTTTAAGTTGTTCTTGAGGTTGATGTTGTTGCTAGGGTTTAAGGTGGTTGAGGAGTTAGAGAGAGTATGAATGTATAGAAGACTGAAGTAATGCTAGAATGTATTAGGAATGAGCTATTAAGGATATAACCAAGCAATATGTGCTATTTGCTAGATCACTCACATCTTCTAAAAGTCTATAGCCCTTAACTGGGTAGGCCCAAAAGCCTTTTCTAAATCCTCTAACAAGGTGGTTCACATCTATGGATCTAAAATCCTATAGCAAGGTAGTCTTTAATCGGACTTATCTCCTAACAGAGATTGAGATTCCTAACAGGATCTGTTCTGGTAAAGAACTGTTTATGACCTTAACCGATCTGGTTCCTATTCTGCAGATAGTTACTTGTGAGTTCCATCTCATCGTGGTTTTTCCCATTTGGGTTTCCACATCTAAATCTCTTGTGTTATGGTATTTGTGCTTCTATGGGTTAATACATTATTTGCTATTTGGTTTGCATTTGTGTTAACCGGTTTGTCCGCTAAACTGTATTACCAGTTTACTGTTAGTCTTGCAAAGTGTTTAAGTGCAAAGATTTTTGGCATACTAATTCACCCCCCCTCTTAGTATTCATCAAATCACAATAGTGTGCATTATTCCACTATGATGGTTTGACTCTTGGTTCAAAATCTCGTGTATCCGACAGTGTTATGAGATTATTTGCAAGGAGTTCTTTGAAAGTTGATTCAAGTTAATTCCCCAAGGGTGTGAATTTCCTTCGAGGTGGATTAGGGGGTGGTTTTGGTATATTGTTCTCTTAATTTTTCATGGGTGTAGTTCCTGATAGATTTAGGATGGGTTGTTTTGGTTCCACATTATGTGCATCAACCACACCATCCTCGACAATGTTTTTGTTCCTTGTCCACAATTTTGATTTATCATTGTTTTTCTTATTAGGATAAATAGGTTTTGAAGGGCCCTAAAATCCTTTACAGTAAAAGTTACTGCCAAGAAATAGACTGAATTACCTAGCAGTAAACCATGGGTTTTAAAAAGGACCTAATACCTTCTGGACTTACGGGTGTCCAGATCCCATAACAAAGGCTACAAAAGATACAATAAAAAAGACACAATAACCACAATACATTAAAACCCTAGCCACACATCAAAATAAAAACATCAAACCAGGTTGGTCAAAACTGATAGTCTAAAATAGAATACAATAGACCTTAGGATGTTAGGAACCGGGAAGGACAACTGAGAGGGGGGGTGAATCAGTTGTCAACCAGTTATCAATAAATTATAACCCAAATGCAAATTATTCCAACTTGAACTTAGTTCCGGTAAACCAAACTTAAGTGCTGGTAAAACTGATTAAGAATTATAGAAGTACCAATATAACTTAATGCATGAAATAGAAACAGAAACAACATCCACAACACATGACACAAAGATTTTGATGTGGAAACCCAGCAAGGGAAAAACCATGATGGAAAACCTTACCCACAATCAGATGATACTACTACAGATAGTAATTGTATACAAATGGGGTCTGCACATGCAGAAAGGCCAACCGCCTAGAGCTCACTACTCAATCACAAAATAGGATTCACACTGACTACAATTGGATGGTTAAATTCAATAACAATGTACTGCTCAAAATAGAATTTGCAATGTTGGATTGAGTACTGGTTTAAGCTCTAAGCATGAGTGCTAAAAACCTTCATAACCTTCCTTCAAACTTCAGATAATGTCTACATGATTCTCAGAAGGATCTTCTTATTTTCTCTCTTCAATATTTAGACACTCTCATCATGATCCTATATCTTCAATAAGATCCTACAATCATATATACAAAACCCAAGACCTATACATGAGGTCGGCTCACTAAAGATAATTAAATAAACTACAAATAAGTCTTGATGTGGTACAATATGTCAGCTCAATACATTTACCAATCAATAAACCATCTCCAAAATGTGTCATGCTGATCTAGAATAGATATCATGTATCAGTCCATAACCTAGACCTATCTACCGGTAAAGGAAAATATGTCAACCCAATTAGACCAATAAGAAAAACACCAAATCCAAACTTCCAATCCATGTCTTCGACATAAACAAATGATATCCAAGTTATCATCGTTGTCGATGAACCATATATCCTACTGGTGAACATATACCAATGATTGTGCATAAGACAATATCCATACCGGTGAACACAATGTGCCAATTCAACAATAAACAAATTTAACCATAGTGCCAAATCAACAATGTAGACCTCCAAGAAGATAAGTGTTGACATCAATGATAAAACCAATGCAACACATGATGAAGTCATCCATAATACCAATAATCTCCCCCTTTGGCATTGATGGCAACACTAGATGAAAAAACATCTAAGTGCCAAGAAGAGAATGCCAAAAACCAATAAACCAACAATCTCCCAAAACAAATCAATCACAGTGTTCTGTAACAGAACCAAAAACAAAAATACATCTTTCCGAAGAGTATCTCTCCCTCAAGGTAGAATGTTTTTCCATAGATATCTCTCCCCCTTTGACATCAAATGCCAAAGCACTTAAGAATCGAACCATAACATTCAGCTAACTACTCCCCCTAAGATGTAGCTCTCCACCATCAAAGCCGGCAAAAGATTTTTTTGTTAGTCCCTATTGGTTTGATTCCAATCTCCATCATCTAAGTCTCTGTCGGTTGGGAAATTACCCCAAGTTGGTCTCTGAGATATTCAAATATTTCCTTAGGCAAATTCTTTGTAAAGATATTTGCAATTTACTCTTTAGTTCACATAAACCAATCTCACTTCATTTGCTTCAACATTCTCCTTCAGAAAATTATACTTAATTAATAAAAACATGCTTTTTTTTAGAGTGAAATACCATATTCTTTGATATATCAATTGTTGTTGAATTATCACAATAAATGATTATCGGTTCTTTGCATTTTACCTTTATATCTTTCAACATTTGCTTGATCCATAATACCTGAGTATAATTAGTTGTTGCTGCAACATATTCTGATTTTGCTATAGATAATGATTTACAAGTCTGCTTCTTACTTATCCATGAAATCAATCTTCCGCCAAGAAAGAATGCACCGCTAGTGATACTCTTTCTGTCATTTACATTTCTTGCCCAATTTGCATTGGTGTATGCACATAAATCAAAATTTTCATCCTTAGGATACCATAAAGCAATATTTTCTATGCCTTGTAGGTATCGAAAAATCATTTTTACTATTGATTCATGATTTTCTTCAGGATTTCTTTGAAATCTTGAAATAGTACACACTGGATTCATTATATTAGGTCCGGTTTGTGTCAAATACAGTTTTCCTCCAATCATAGATTTATACCTTGTCGGATCAATAGGACCTGAATCATCCTTCAATGTTAATTTATTAGTTGTAGTCATATAAGTTCTTACCGGTTTGGAATTTTCCATTGCAAAGTTCCTTCAAGTACTTTGTTTGACATATGAATATACCTTTATCTATTTGTGAAAACTGCAAACCTAACTTTTTTTGTATCTTTCCAATCATAGACATTTAAAATTCTTCCTGCATCTTGTTAGCAAAGTCTTTACATAATCCTTCTTCACCTCCAAAAATGATATCATCCACAAATACTTCAATAACCAAAATATCATCATTGATAACTCTATAATACAAAGTTTTGTTGGCATTATCTTTTGTGTAACCAAGATTCAAAAGATATTTATCCAATCTAGCATACCAAGCTCTAGGAGCTTGCTTCAATCCATATAAAGCTTTCCTTAACCTAAAAACCATATCCTTATTATCTGTCAATGAAAATCCATCAGGATGTTCAATGTAAACTTCCTCTTCTAGATTTCCAATCAGAAATGCACATTTTACATCCGTCTGATGAACTTTATAGTTCTTATAAGCTGTAAATGCAAGAAATAGTCTAATTGCCTCAATTCTGGCTATCGGTGCAAAGGTTTCATTATAATCTATTCCTTCTTTTTGTGAATAACCTTTACAAACTAATATTGCTTTGTTCCTGATTACTTCACCATCTTCATTAAGTTTATTTCTATATACCCATTTAGTTCCAATTACATTTTTGTCTTTAGGCCAGGGAACTAATATCCAAGTATTATTCTTTTCAATTTGTTCTAATTCATCTTTCATTGCTTTTATCCAATGTTCGTCCTAACATGCTTCACCAATAGATGTTGGTTCTACTTGAGAAATTAAACATACCTCTTCGTTTGCCAATCTTCCTCTAGTCATAACACCTTGATTCTTATTTCCAATTATCTGATTCTTTGAATGATTCAATCTTACATACCTGGTTTTGTTCTGATTAACATTCACAGGTTGTTGTTCTTCAGTCATAGTAGAGTTCTCTGATGATGCCGATGTGACTGGATCTTCACTCTGTACTAGTGCAATCTGTGTTGATTCATTTATAATTATTTCAACTACCGGTTCTATAGATTTTGAATCTCCTCTAAAATGTTTATCTATCTTCAATTAGTACTCTCAATGATTTTTTGTAACCTTTTATTAAAACATATATATGCCTTGCTTCTAGATGAATAACCAAGAAATATTCCTTCATCACTTCTAGGATCAAATTCGCCAATATACTCATCTCTTCTAATATAACATTTACTTCCAAATATTCTGAAGTACTTAAGAGTAGGAGTATGACCAAACCATAGTTCATAAGGGGTCTTACTGGTTTCACTTTTGATGTGAACTCTGTTGAAAGTATAAACCGTTCTATTTACTGCTTCTCTCTAGTATACATGAGGTAGATTTTCTTCCATCAACATGGTTCTTTCTACATCCATGATAGTTATGTTCCTCCTTTCCATAACTCCTATATGTTGGGGTGTCTAGGGTGCTAATAGTTGTCTTTTGATTCCATTCACTGTACAGAATGCATTAAATTCTCTAGATCTAAATTCTCCTCCTTGATCTGATCTCAAATATTTGATTTTCTTGTCGGTTTAATTTTCTACCATTGCTTTAAATATCTTGAATCTTCGAAAAGCTTTTGATTACTCTGTGAGAAAAGTAACCCAACACATTCTATAATAATCATCAATTATTAGCATAAAGTATCTATCACCCTAAAGACTTCTTGTTCTTGCTGGACCACATAAATCAATATGAATTAAATCAATAATATTATTCAATTTCTTAGTAATGCTCTTAAATGTTGTTCTAACTTGTTATCCCATTTGACATTCCTTACATATCGAATTATGAGGTTTCACAATCTTAGGTAAATCCCTTACTGCCTTAGTTGAGCTGATATTTATAATGCAATCAAAATTCACATGACAAAGTCTATTATGCCATAACCAACTTTCATCAATGTGTGCAATCAAACATGTCTTAACACTAGTTTCAAAAGAAATATATTACCTTTAGTCTAATTACCGGTTGCAATCTCCAATCTAGTTTTGTTTATGATTTTGCATTTTCCATTCTTGAATTGTAACTGAAATCCTTTTTCCCACTAACTAACCAACACTCAAAATATTATGCTTTAAACTTTCTACATAATAAACATTTTCAGTATTATGCTTACCATCCAAAGATATAGTGCCTCTTCCTTTGATTAAACAAGCCTTATCATCTCCAAACCTTACTAGACCTCCATGAATTTCCTAAAAAGATAAGAATTTTATTTTATCACCATTCATATGATACAAGCATCCACTATCTATAATCCATTCATCCTTTTCTTCAGTTTTTTCTACTGCTCTATCAGTTTGACAATAGTTGTCGATTGATCTTCTTTTATTGCAACAAAAGCCCATCGGCTATCTGCTGGATCTTCGTCTGAATCATCTGTAACACCTTCATCTGCATAGTAACATGACTTATCTCTTTTTTTTTTTTAAATTTGTATCTTTGATATTCAGGGTTAGACCTATATGATCTTTTTGCTTCCTCCCTTAGTCTTGCATGTCTATCAGGACACCTAGAAGCCATATGACCAACTTAATTGAAATTAAAACATTTCAAAGGTGCTTTACCTTCATACTTACTTCCTGTTGGACCTTTAGGCATTTTCCTTACAAATAGTGCTTCAAGTTCTTCATTTTCTCTTCTCATATAATTATTTTTGTCAAATGATGATGATGATGATGCTTTGAAAGCTAACTTAGTCTTGACTGTAGCAACAGGACCAAACTCTTCAAGATCAAATGCTGAAAATTTTCCAACCAAGGAATCTCTAGAAACTAATGTATTAGGCATTATTCTCAACTCATTAATAGAAGTCACTTTCATTTTGTAATCCTGTGGCAATCTCTTAAAACTTTAGACACAATTTCATCTTCACTTAAGGATCCTCCACAACATTGTATTCCTAAAACAATTTCATTAACTCTTTCCATAAATTCAAAAATTCTTTCATCTTCTTCCATTTTTAAATTTTCATACCTGACCCAATAACATTCCAATTTTGCAATCTTGATAGTGGTATCTCCTTCATTCAATGTTTCCAATTTATCCCAAATAGCTTTAGCAGTAGATCAGTCTGATAATCCCATGATTTGTTGATCTGATAATATGCTCAGAATTGCTTCTCTTGCTTTGCAATCATTCTCCAAGTCCTTAGCCAATGTCGATGGATGAGGTTGATTCAGAGTAGGACCAATATAACCATTCTTAGTAACATCCCATATATCTCTCTCAATGCAGTTCAGATGTGTTTCCATTATGATCTTCCCTATACCATAGTTAGTTCCATCAAGTTTCAGACTGTCCTGCCTGAAAATATTTGTTGCCATAGGATCTCCTCAAGCTGTTAGGATTTTCTAAAAAGAGGACTTAGCTAATACCAATTGTTAGGAACCGGGAAGGACAACTGAGAGGGGGGGTGAATTAGTTATCAACCATTAATCAATAAATTATAACCAAAATGCAAATTATTCCAACTTAAACTTAGTGTCGGTAAACCAAACTTTAGTGCCGGTAAAACATATTAACTATTATAGCAGTACCGGTATAACTTAATGCATGAAATAGAAAGAGAAACAACATCCACAACACATGACACAAAGATTTTGACGTGGAAACCCGGTAAGGGAAAAACCAAGGTGGGAAACCTTACACACAATCAAATGATACTACTACAGATAGTAAGTGTATAAAAATGGGGTTTGCATATGCAGAAAGCCCAACCGTCTAGAGATCATTGCTCAATCACAAAATAGGAGTCACACTGACTACAATTGGATGGTAACATAGATTGAGGGTTTATTAGGAATCCTTGACCAACGACAAGGGCCAAGCCACAAGAATCCAAGCCTGAACCTAACCAAAAACAACAACTAGCCAAACTGAGCCCTTGGAAACTACCAGCATCTAGTCTATCCCTAACAATAAAAAGAGACATAGGGTTTTTCCAAGCTCCCTCAACTACGATAGTGGGTTTTCCAAGGCTCCCACAACCTGAAGTAGGGTTTTTCCAAGCTCTCTCAACCATGAGAATGGGATTTACAAGGCTCCCACAACCTAAAACAATAGGTTTTTGAAAGGCTTCCCTAACCTTGATCTTGAGACTGAACAAAATTAAGCACGTAATACCCTCCAAAATCCCTAACCTTAGGGGATAAGGAAGGAGAAACAAGTAGAAGACCATCCTTTGTTCTCCAATAGGAAAAAATAGGGCATCAACAACCCCGCATCAGTACATCCCAGCATCAACAACAACACCCAACTCCACCTCAATAGGAGAAGGGTTTACTTCAGTACCATCCCCAACTAGAAACTCCACCTTGGAAGGTAAAAAATTCATAACTGGAACAATGAGGATATGTATGGCACCCAAAACCATATCCATGAGACTAAGCTTCATCTTACCAAACATGACCTCCACCTCAATAGAAGATGCATGGAAAAATATAACATAGAAGCTAGCATTAGCTCCCTTAAAATCAAAAGCCAGAACTTCATTGGTTCCCCAACAACAAACCCAGGTTGATCTGATAGCATCCAAATCCACCTCAAAAAAGGAAGGGCCAACTCCTCCCACATCCATCTACCCCTGAATAGAAGACATGGCCACCTCCATAGGAAAGACTCGACAGTCCCAAAGATTCATAACATGAAGCAAAAGAAACACCATCCAGGAAGTAAGTTGAGAGGGGACAACAAAAACCTCATCACAGGAGAAGGGAAAAGCCAAGAGATAAAAATAGTCTAAAATAGACCCCCTCCACCAAAGCCTTCTAAAAAACAAAGGGCACTAGAAAGCATCAGAAAACGTATTTCCAAATGCCACCATTGAGAAATAAGAGGGGATCGTAGCAAGAAGACTCTAGGAGTAAATGAAAGAACCTCCAAAGGAACACCACCAAGCCAAAACCCAAGATGATAGAACAATAGATTCTCCACCATCTGGGACATCAACAAGGGAAAGTCTCTACCCAAATGAAGAATGAGCATCCCTGGTCTCTAAGCAATCTTGCATCAACCAAAAATATTTTCGTTCAGTTTCGTTCTTTTTTAGTTCAGTGTGCAGTTTTCTGTGTTCTTATCAGTCGGTACCGATAGTTGCCTGCTTTTCATTGCAGATCCTATTTTCAATTTTTAGGTGTAGTGTCATAAAATTGTGACCTTGGCAATTTTAACCATATTTGAGGTCCTCACCTTGGCAATGGCATCTTCCTTTCCAAGTGGAACTTCTCTTTGCATCTTCACCTTGAACCCTTCCTATTTAAGCCCTTAGATGACCTCAAGACCCTATCCAGACCCTAGGATAGGGCAAGACAAGGACATGGTGCCCCTATCCCCCCTCTTAGGGTGGTCCCAAGATAGGTCCCTCTGGTCCTATTTGCATTTCAGGATTCTGAACTTCCTCAATGTTAGCCTCTGGTGAATTGAGCCTTTGAGGCATGTATAAAAGGGAGTTGTTCCTCTCATTTGGATATACATGAAGAGGTGATACAAAAGAGACAAAGGAGGAAATATACACAAGAGACGAAGTTCAAGCATTCAAGTCTTCAAGCATTCATCAAGTCTTCTTCTTCATGTGTCTTCTTCATTCATCCATTGGAGCAACCTTTACAACATTCATTGGCAAGCATATGTGTGTGTTAGGGTTTTGTCATGTTACATGCCATTTCATGCAACATTTGTGATTACATTCAAGAAGCAAAGCAACCATCATCAACAAATTTCTAATCCACAAGGTATACATTTCTATTCTTTACTTTCAAGCATTTTCAATTACTTTCTTTCAAGCTTGATTCCTCAAAGAAGGGTTTGACTGAGGCAAACCCCTATCCACAACCCTTCTTCCCCTCTTTTTTGTGTGTATGTTGCAGGTGTGCAACTATAATTGCAAGTTTGGGCTTCATTTACAAAGATAGAAGAACCCTTTTTGTTTCGTGGATTTATCAGAGGACCGCGGACACTTTCAGCACGGTCCTGACAACCTTTTCTCAAATTTGCAGGACAGATCCATACCAATCTAGATATCTCAGATCCAAATTTACAGCGTGATCCCGAACCGGTTACCCCTCATTTCACTCATTTTATGTCTCTTTTTTACATAGTGAACAAGTCAACTTTCTCATTTACAAAAGAGGGTAAATCACACTTCAACCCTTGCAATCCACCTAGAATTCACATCCTTGTTTCCCTTGGATTAAGATCTAGTGGATTCAGGCCCCTCTTTTGAATGTAAAGTCCTTCCAAATGAAAATCATCCTAGTGGCTTCCTTTCTCTCTCCTAGGTGGCGAGTCACTAGGATCCAATTTTCCACTTTACATTTGGGTGAACCCGCCATATTACACATTAATTCTGAATTCTCATTATTAGATCTGATTAAATGCAATTTGAATTTCAAATTTTCATTTCCAAGTTTGATTTATTTGCAAATTCTAGAGGTTAATTGCATTGAAACCCTAATTTTTTTTAACATTAAGCTTGTGAAGTGCAAAATTTTAATTGTTTGTTTCAGATCTGGTTTTTATTTCAAAAGTGCAATTCAAATTTGCCTTGTTATTCTAAAAATTCAGTGGTTAAACAAAAAAACCCTAATTTTTAAAATCCTTTTATTTTCGACCTTTGACTGCCAATTTGCCCAATCTACAAATGTCCAAATCAGATGTTTCTTTGGTTTCTGCAATAAAATCATAATATCTATCATCCCTGAAATTTTTTTAAAAAAGTTGGTCGAACCGTGTACACTTTCAACATGGTCCCTAGCTTTCTTCCCAAAATTTTGAGAGACAGGATTGACTATTTACCTGCTTAAATCTAGAAAATTCATGTACTTTTGTCAATTTTAACACCTCCTAAGGTCGAACACAAATTCAAAATTTCAATTAATTTTCATAAAAGGTCCTAATTTTAGATCTCTTTTTCAAACAAATTAATATTTTAAATAAGAGACTTTAATGGCAATTAATATATTGGATTTACTTTCTCTTTCACATATGATCACATTGATTTTTGCATATATTTACTACAATCATGTGTCAGATAAGAGTTTCTTTCATTACCTAATTCCTCTTTTTATTCATAACAATTGGTCATATTGTGTTGTTACGATTTCCAAATTATTTTCTTTTCAATTAGATCTCAAAGCTTTTGTGTATCATTTATGTTGCATTATGGTGATGTTGTTTAAAAAATGTAATTCCTATCTTAATCACCTTAAGGCTTTTGTAGATCCTAAACCTAAAGATCCTAACCCTTGTACCTCTCCTAGGGTATATTATGTGAATGTGATGAGACCTAATGCTTTAACCAATGATCTCTTTAAAAAAGTGGAAGAATTAGAAAGTGACAAGCAACCATTTTCTTCTACACATACCCTTGAGCAAGGGGGAAAAACCATACCATTAATATTCTTACATCTTTAGATCCTCCTAATTCTCATGGGACCTATCTTCAACATCAAAGTATATGTAGGGAGGATAATGTCATGCATTTAATTCATGATCTTTCCCCTTGCATAGAAATAACTAAAAATGAGCTTCTAGATGATGCAAATGTTCATCCCCAATCCCCCACAAATGATACACTTGATAAAGGAAAGGAGATTTTATTTCACATGATACTCCTTCATCTACAAATCCTTTTCTTCCCTCTTATATATCGGATTTACAAGAAATTCATGATCTTATTCCTCCATCTAGTCAATTGCAACATTCTTATAGTCGTGGCTTTCATATCATCACAAAACAAGGTTTTAAATGACATGGAATAGGGAAATTTGAGCAAGGAATTCATGTCCCTATAAATCTTCCTACACACACTACTACAAAAGGTCTAGGAAATGATGCTCCTCTTTCTACGGATGAACTCCTTAGGCTCCAAAATTTTGAAAATTATCTTAAAAAACAACAAATCAAAAGAGCTCGCAAGAATGTTTCTTCTTCAAAACGTCCTTTTTCTTCATTTCATCAAACCCATAACCATAATGCTAATGATTGCCTTTATTTTCAAAAATCTATTCAAGATGCCATAGAGAGTGGCAAAAGTAGAATTGTGGATGATAAACCTCCTTCTTCTACTCATTCTTCTCCTTTATATAAAGATGATATCTATCATCTATTAGGTCCCAGAGACAACTGGGAGGGGGGAGGGGTGAATCAATTGTCTAATAAAGTCAACCAAAATTAACTTAACCAAAACTTAATGCTTAATATCGGTAAACCAAACTTTATGCCGGTAGATAGTCTTAACAGTTAATTACAATACTAGTAAAGATTAATGCATGAAACAAAAAGACAATAACAACCACAAAACATAAGATAAATGTTTGTATGTGGAAACCCTGTAAGGGGAAAAACCATGGTGGGAAGCCCTACCCATAATCAAATGATACTATTACAGATAGTATGTGTGTACAATATGGATTTTGCACATGCAGAAAGGCCAGTTGCCTAGAGCTCACTACTCAATCACAAAATGAGAGTCACACTGACTACAATTGGATGGGTAAATCCAATGATAATGTATTGCTCAAAATAACATCTTCATATGTTGGATTCAGTACCGGTTAAGTTCCGATTGCCTTCACAAAATCATTCCTTCAACCTTCAAATGACGTCTGCATGTATAGCTCTGCTTATCTTTGCATAAACCTTATTGCAATCCTTTTCCCATTCACAATCCCATCTAACTTTGATCTTACAAGATCTTACATATATACCATAACCTAAGACCAATTGAGTAGGTCGTCTCACTAAAATATATTACAATAAAATCAATTACAAACAAATCAATATCCGATGCATCATGTTGGCTCAATGCATTTACAATAATAATAAATCATCTCCATAACATGTCGTGCTGATTTGGAATAGATATGACTACCGGTGCTTATCCTGGACCTATTTGCCAGTAACAGCAAATATGCAAACCCGAATAAATAGTTAATCAAATTGCCAAAACCAAGTGATCGAATAATGTATTCGACATAACCAAGTAGTCTCCGAGTCATTCCAAGTGTTGGTGAGCAATATTATCTACCGGTGAACCAAATATCAGTGACTTGCATAAGTCTCTGACTTGTCGGTGAACATAGCCAAAATCTCCAAATGCTGATAAGTGTTGACAAGTATTGACATCAATGACAAAACCATATCAACATATCTGAAATGCCAAAAATCTCCCCCTTTGGCATTGATGGCAACACAAGATGGAAAAACTATCAAAGTGCCAAAACAGAAATGCCAAAAACCAAAAACCAAAAATCTCCCAAAATATAGATACAAAGAGTAATCAATCTCTCCAACAATTTCTCCCCAAAGTAACAATCTCTCCCCAAGGGATAAAGTCTCTCACCCTTGGAATGATATGTGTTATCCATGTGTTTTTCCATATCAATCTCTCCCCCTTTGACATCAAATACCAAAGCAATACAAAACCAAATACAATTAGTTCAAAGAACTTATCACAAAATACCAACTCATTCAATATACCAACTGCTCTCCTTGAGAAGCAGCTCTCCTCATCAAAGCTAGAATAAAAGATTTCTTTGTTAATTTTGTAGGTTGATGACAAACATCAACTGTCTAAGTCTCTACCAGTGGGGGTAGGACTCCAAGTTGCTCTCTGAGATACTCAAATGTTTCTTAAAGAAAAGGCTTTGTAAAAGTATCTGCAATTTGCTCTTTAGTATTCACATAAACCAGTTTCACTTCTTTTGCTTCAACATTCTCCTTTAGAAAATTGAATTTGATAGAAAAATGTTTAGTCTTAGAGTGAAATACCAGGTTCTTAGATATATCAATTGCTGCCATATTATCACAGTAGATAGTTATAGGTTCATTATATTTTACCTTTATGTCCTTTAACATTTGCTTGATCCATAATACCTATGTACAATTAGTTGCTACTACAACATATTCTGATTCTGTTGTTGATAGACTTGTACAACTCTGTTTCTTGCTCAACCATGAAATTAGTCTGCTGCCAAGAAAAAATACTCCACCGGTGGTGCTTTTTTTGTCATCCACATCTCCTGCCCAATTAGCATCTGTGTATGCACATAAGTCAAAATTTTCATCTCTAGGATACCATAAACCAAGATTTGTAGTGCTTTGTAGGTACTGGAAAATCCTTTTTACTATTGATTCATGATTTTCTTTAGGATTACTCTAAAATATTGAGACAATACATACTACATTCATAATATCAGATCTTGTTTGTATAAAATATAGTAAACCTCCTATCATAGATTTTTATCTAGTCAGATTAACAGGTGTAGATTCATCCTTCAAAGATAATTTATCAGTTGTAGTCATAGGTGTGCTTACCGGTTTATAGTTTTCCATGCCCAATTTCTTTAGTAATTCCTTCAAGTAGTTAGATTGACATAGGAATATACCTTTATCAATCTGTGAAATCTGCAATCCTAAAAATAATTTTATCTCTCCAATCATAGACATTTCAAATTCTTGCTGCATTTTGTTAGAAAAGTCTTTACACAAACCATTTTTTCCTTGAAATATTATATCATCAACAAAAAATTCAATAACCAAGATGTCATCATTAGTCACTTTGTAGTATAGATTGTTGTCAGCATTACCTTTAGTGTAACCAAGCTTCAAAAGATATTTGTCCAATCTAGCATACCAAGTTCTAAGAGCTTGTTTCAATCCATATAAAGCTTTCCTTAATCTGCAAACCATGTTTTTGTTATCTATCAAAGAAAAACCATCAGGTTACTCAATGTAAACTTCTTCTTCAAGATCTCCATTCAAAAATGCACATTTAGCATCCATTTGATATACCGTATAGTTCTTGTGTACTGCAAAAGCCAATAAAAGTCTGTCTGCCTCAATTCTAGCTATTGGTGCAAAGGTTTCATTGTAATCAATTCCTTCTTTCTGATAATATCCCTTACACACAAATCTTTCTTTGTTTCAGATTACCATGCCATCTTCATTAAGTTTATTTCTGAAACCCCATTTAGTTCCAATTACATTTTTGTCTTTAGGCCGGTGAACTAATGACCAAGTGTTATTCCTTTCAATTTGTTCCAATTCATCTTCCATTGCTTTAATCCAATATTTATCTTCACATGCCTCATTAATTGATGTAGGTTCAATTTGAGAAATAAGACATACCACCTCATTTGCCAATCTTACTCTAGTCATAACTCCTTGAAATTTGTTTCCAATTATTTGATCTTCAGAATAATTCAATCTTACATACAAGAGTGTCTTTACTTGTTGTTTTTCATCAGTGACTATTGAACCCTCAGATGATGTCGGTGTAACTAGATCACCATTCTGTACTAGTGTATTCAGAGTAGGTTCATTTGTGATTATCTCTATTGCCGGTTCTAAGTCTGTATACCTTGAATTTCCTCTAAATTGTTCATCAATTTTCACATTTGTACTCTCAACAATTTTCTGCAATCTCTTGTTAAAACATCTATATGGCTTGCTCTTAGATGAATAACTAAGAAATATTCCTTCATCACTTCTAGGATCAAATTTTCCAATATACTCATCTCTTCTAATATAGCATTTATTTCCAAATATTCTGAAATATTTAAGAGTAGGAGTATTACCAAACCATAGTTCATGTGGGGTCTTACCGGTTTCTCCTTTGATGTGAACTCTGTTGAATGTATAAACAGTTGTATTAACGGCTTCTCTTTGGTATATATGAGGTAGATTTTCTTATGATATAATACTTTTGTCTGTATCCTAGATAGTTATGTTTTTCCTTTCCGCAACTCCATTCTGCTGGGGTGTCTGGGGTGTTGACAATTGTCTTCTGATCCCATTCACTTCACAAAATGCATTAAATTCCTTGGTTGCGAATTCACCTCCTTGATCTGATCTCAAACATTTGATTTTCTTGTCGGTTTCATTTTCTACCATCACATTGAATAGTTTAAATTTCCTAAATGCTTCAAAGTTTTCTCTGAGAAAAGTAACCCAACACATTCTAGAATAGTCATCAATGATTAGCATAAAATATCTATCTCTTTGTATACTTCTAGTTCTTGTTGGACCATATAAATCGGTATGAATTAAATAAAGAATATTGTCAGACTTCTCTGGAATACTCTTGAAAGATGCTCTAACTTGTTTTCCAAATTGACATTCCTTACATAGCGGATTGTGAGGTTTAACAATCTTAGGTAAATCTCTAACTACCTTAGTAGTACTAATTTTCACAATGCAATCAAAATTTACATGACAGAGTCTCTTATGCCATAACCAACTTTCATCAATATGTGCAATCAAACATGCTTTCTCATTATTGTTCAAATGAAAGATATTACCTCTAGTCTGATTAGCGGTTGCAATTTCCAAGCCAGTTCTATTTAAGATTTTGCATTTCCCATTCTTGAATTGTAACTGAAATCCTTTCTCAACTAATTGAACAACACTCAAAATATTATTCTTCAACCCTTCAACATAGTAAACATTATCAATATTGTGCTTACCATCAAAAGATATGGTGCCTTTTCCTTTGATCAAACAAGATTTGTCATCTCCAAATCTTACTATACCTCCATTGTATTCCTAAAGGTTAAGAATTTACTCTTGTCACCAGTCATATGATGTGAACATCCTAAATCAATAATCCATTCATCCTTATCTTCAACTTTGGCTGCCAGAGTCTGCTCTATTGGTTGAATAGTAGGTGTCAGTTGATCTTTTGTTATAGCAACAAAATCCCATCCATTGTCTGTTGGATCCTCATCATAATCATCAATAACTCCTTCATCAGCATAATAACAAGATTTGTCTCTAATCTTCTTAAACTTGTATTTCTGATAGTCAGGGTTAGGCTTATATGTTCTTTTAGCTTCTTCTCTTAATCATGCATGTCTATCAGAACATCTAGATGCCATATGACCAATCTTATTACAGTTAAAACATTTAAAGGGTGCTTTACCTTCATACTTACTTCCAATTGGACCTTTAGGCATTTTCCTTGCAAATAGTGCTTCGAGTTCTTTAAGTTCTTCATTTTCTATCCTTTCTTCAAGTTATCTTGCATAGAAGGTTTTCCAATCAGATTTATCATGTGATGGTGATGACGCAATTGATGATGATGCCTTGAAAGCTAGATCTGTCTTGATAGTAGTAACAGGACCAAATTCCTCAAGCTCAAAAGCTGAAAGTTTTCCAACCAATGTGTCTCTGGATACTGATGCATTAGGCATTGTTCTTAATTCATTTATAGCAGTAACTTTTATTTTATATGCCAGTGGAAAAGCTCTTAAAACTTTAGAAACAATCTCATCTTCACTTAAGGTTCCTCCACAACATTGTATACCCAAAAAAGTTCATTTACTCTTTCCATAAAAGAAAAAATTCTTTCTTCTTCTTCTTCCATTTTCAGACTTTCATACCTGGCCTGGAAGCATTCAACTTTTGCAATTTTTACTGTGGTATCTCCTTCATTCATTGTTTCTATTTTATCCTAAATAGCTTTAGCAGAAGATCTATCTAACGATCCCATGACTTGCTGATCCGATAATGCGCTCAAAAGTGCTTCTCTTTCTTTGCAATCATTTTCCTCATCTTTTCCCAAGGTTGGTGGATTAGACTGACCGGGAGTAGGAGCAGTATAGCAATTCTTTGTAACCTCCCATATATCCTTTCCAATGCAATTTAAGTGTCTCTCCATCCTAATCTTCCATATGCCATAGTTAGTTCCATCAGGTTTCAGACTGTCCTTCCTGATATAGTTAGAAGAAATTGGATCTCCTCAAGTTGTTAAACTTCTACAAAAAGAGGACTTGCCTCTGATACCAATTGTTAGGTCGCGGAGACAACTAAGAGGGGGGGGGGTGAATCTATTGTCCAATAAATTCAACCAAAATTAACTTAACGAAAACTTAATGCTTAATACTGGTAAACCAAACTTTATGCCGGTAGACAGTCTTAACAGTTAATTGGAATACCGATAAAGATTAATGCATGAAATAGAAAGACAATAACAACCACAACATATAACACAAATTTTTGTACGTGGAAACCCTGTAAGGGGAAAAACCACGGTGGGAAGCCTTACCCACAATCAAATGATACTACTAGTAGATAGTATGTGTGTACAATATGGATTTTGCACATGTAAAAAGGCCAACTACCTAGAGCTCACTGCTCAATCACAAAATGAGAGTCACACTGACTACAATTGGATGGTTAAATCCAATGATAATGTATTGATCAAAATAGCATCTTCATATGTTGGATTCAATACTAGTTAAGTTTTGATTGCCTTCACAAAATCCTTCCTTAAATCTTCAAATGATGTCTGCGTGTATAGCTTTGCTTATCTTCACATAAACCTTATTGCAATCCTTTTCAGATTCACAATCCCATTTGACTTTGATCTTACAAATAAGATCTTACATATATACGATAACCTAAGAGCAATTGAGTAGGTCGGCTCACTAAAAGATATTACAATAAAATTAATTACAAACAAATCAATATCCGATGCATGATGTCGGCTCAATGCATTTACAATAATAATAAATCATCTCCATAACATGTCGTGCTGATCTAGAATAGATATGACTGTCGGTGCTTATCCTGGACCTATTTGTTGGTAACAACAAATATGCAAACCCAAATAAATAGTTAATCAAATTGCCAAAACCAAGTGATTGAATAATGTCTTTGACATAACTAAGTAGTCTCCAAGTCATTCTAAGTGTCTGTGAACAATATAATCTACCAGTAAACCAAATATCAGTGACTTGCATAAGTCTCTGACTTGCTGATGAACATAGCCAAAATCTCCAAATGCTGATAAGTGTTGACAATTGTTGACAACAATGAAAAAACCATATCAACATATCCGAAATGCCAACATCATTCTGAAAGACTAGCTGCAAGAATCTATTGGATATTGAAATATGATAGGGACATTTCCTTCCCTCCTAAAACTAAAAACAAAAATCTCAAGACAGTGAAAGGTATTGAATATTAACTTTTTCATGATTCACATTCACAATCTCTTGGGAAATGTTATGCATTTAAGAAATTTGTTCAAAATCAATATGACCTTGGACGAATTTCTCTTACAATAGATCTAGCTTTCTTCCTTGACATCAAAATAGTGCTTTAGCACTTCTTTTCTCTTCATGTTTCTCCTCACCCTTATCACATAAATAGTCAACTTAGTTGGGGGCTCTTTATCATTTGTGGTGACGTTGTTTCAACTTTACATACTTTGGGGCAGCAACATGAAATTCATTTCTCTTTATATTCATCTCTATCTTGGTGCATTATACATTATTAGATCTCTTTTCTAGCATAAGAATCATTCCTATGTGAGAATATAATTGTTCTTGGGTTTTTATCTTTGCTTAAGAATAGTTTCTTTAATGATTAGTGCTCTTTTTCTCTTTACTTCATTTGTTTGGAAACTTACCTCCTTCTATGGTCTTGATTATTAGCAAGCAAGATACGCCCCTTGGCATGGAATGATCTCTTGAGAAGTATGTATCCCTTCCTTGCAAGGATTTTTTCCACTAGGAAGGCATATCATTTACCAATACACACCATTAGAAGATGTGTAATGTTTCTCATTGTCTTCCTCACTTAAGGGGAAAGGATTTTGCCTCCTTTTTCTCCCGTATCACTGTTTCCTTTAGGGGCTTATTTTTTTATATATGATTATCATTTCTTACAATGGTATGCTCTTATGATTAATTCCCCTTATGGAATATGTGATTCTTTTCTATCTTTCTTTCGAATATTACCACTTCTTGAGACATGTATTTTACATATACTACACTCTTTCCTATGTTGTGGATGGTGTGAGTTTTATTACTTGATGTCATTCATTGTGTGGAATCATTGTTGTCCACTCAAGGGTTCACTCTTATACAAGAGGTGTAAGTCCTAGACTATAATCTCTTTCACACTTGGTAATATATATCTATAATAAATTCACCTATCCCGATTGGGTTAAAAAGTGAGTCATCCTTCATCAAGAACGCTTTCACCTATCAATAGGAGGAAGGATTGCATTCTTGTTCTCCTCTAGGCTTCATTCTAGAAGATGTTACATTTGTCTAAGACAAATCCTCTTGGGGGTAGATGTCTTTTAAACAAACATCTCTTCTCCTCCAAGGACGTCCTTTACACTTACAACAAGATATCTCTTTTCAACTATCTTCTCCTTGCTTGAAGAGTATTCCCTCTCTTCCTTGGATTTCTGACGTTGTTGCATAGCAGATATCTTCTTTGTGATGAAGGTAGTTATCCTTGTTCTACTTTCGTTAAGATACCAACATCAACCTACATTGACATCTTAAGGTTTCTCTCTTGTTTGCCTATCTTCTCATGGATCACCAAGGTGTGTATTCATGTATTCTCTCTCCTTCCTCTCATGAACCCATAGTTTTTCTATTGATGGTTCATGGATGATGTTAGCTTTGCTCTTTTATGTGATCTCTCATGTTTATGTGATGGAATTGGTCTTTGTGTCCTGATTAGTTGTTGAGACATCTGAGTATCAAGGTCTCTTCAGCTAGTTGGTTTGTTGTCTTGTTTGTTGTCTTTTTCATGTCTTTTGCACTTTATATTTGTTTTGCATGTCTTGTTCCTATTTATTTTGTGTGTTCTTGCATATGTTTGAGTGAGTTAAGATCCTAATGTTGGGGGCTTTTGTTCCTCAACATTAGTGATGTCTTATGATTCTTGTAATCTTTCTTTGCATCTCTCATCTTCATCTCTATTTCTTCTACTTTACTGGTAGTATTGGCATAGGCAATTCTCCTGCTAAAGTGGGGGCTAAATGTAGTGTCATAAAATTGCGACCCTGGCAATTTTAACCATATTTGAGGTCCTCACCTTGGTGATGGCATTTTCCTTTCCAATTGAGACTTCTATATGCATCTTTACATTGAACCCTTCTTTTTTAAGCTCTGAGATGACCTCAGGACCCTATACAGACCCCAAGATAGGGTAGGACAAGGGTTTGGTGCCCTTGTCCCCCCTCTTAGGATGGTCCCACGATAGGTCCCTTCGTTCCTATCTGCATTTCGGGATTCCAAACTTCCTCGATTTCAACCTCTGGTGAATTGATCCTCAAAGGCATGTATAAAAGGAAGTTGTTCCTCTCATTTACATATACATGAAGGGGAGATACAAAAGAGACAAAGGAGGAAAAATACACAAGAGACAAAGTTAAAGCATTAAACTCTTCAATAATTCATTAAGTCTTCTTCTTCATGTGTCTTCTTCATTCATCCATTGGAGCAATATTTACAACATTCATTGGCAAGCATATGTGTCTATTAGGGTTTTGTCATGTTATATGCCATTTCATGTAGCATTTGTGATTACATTCAAGAAGAAAAGAAACCATCATCAACAAATTGCAGATCTACAAGGTATACATTTCCATTGTTTACATTCAAGCATTTGCAATTAGTTTCTTTCAAGGTTGATTCCTCAACTGGGGTTTGACTGAGGCAAACCCCTATCAAAAACTGTTCTTCCCCTCTTTTCTGTGTGTAGGTTGTAGGTGCACAACTGTAATTGTAGGTTTGGGTTTCATTTGCAGAGACAGAAGAACCCTTTTCGTTTCGTAGATTTTTTGGAGGACCATGGACACTTTCAGCACGGAACTGATAACTTTTCCTAAAATCTGTAAGATAGATTGGTACGAGTGTAGATATCTTAGATTCGAAGTTATAGCGCGATCCCAAACTGGTAGCCTCTGATTTCTCTCATTTTATCTCTCTTTTCTACATAGTCAACAAGTTAACTTTATCATTTACAAAAGAGGGTAAATCAGACTTAAACCCTTGCAACCCACCTAGAATTCACATCGTTGTTTCCCTTGGATTTGGATCTAGTGGATTCAAGCCCCTCTTTTGAATGCAAAGTGCTTCCAAGTGAAAAACATCCTAGTGGCTTCCTTTCTCTCTCATAGGTGGGGAGTCACTAGGATCCAATTTTTTACTTTACACTAGGTTGGTTCTTGTACTTAATTTCAGATTTTTAGTTCAATTTGATTATTTTACAGTCATTTAATGGTCCCAATTGACTGTTTCTAGGGTCCTAGATAGTTCTTGTACTTAGTGGTTGACTTCCCTTCATTACCAAAGTTGTCGATCTATTTTGGGTCTTGTCCCATGTTCTTTGGCATGTGGTTGACCTTCTTGCTGAACTGCACTTCTTGGTTGTTATTTTCCAAAAAGATTTGTTTAATTCTTAGGGCCAACCTATTTACACGTTTCATTTTCCTGTATTGGTAAATGTAATTTTTTGTGGCCGGCCCAGATATATTCCGGTGGGTATAAATATGGCATTATATAATCATTTGTAAGGGTAGAGGAAGTAGTATGGAGAATAAGGATTGAGATTCATATTTAGTGATCCGATTGATTTTTAGAGACCCAGTTGGATTGTATCTAGCTTGAAGCCTGCATCTAATCGGTTAACTATCAGATTTTCTATGATGATTATATGATGACAACCTGTTGGTTGCCAAAAGTTATAAGACAATAATGTGATCTATTTTTCTTATCTTTTTATGTTTTCTTGTTTCTTTCATTGTGTTACTCTTGCTGCATAAGTGAGTTTATTCTCTTTGAGGGTTTTACTGGTTATGGCTGCATCAAGTAGTATCAGAGTTGGTTATGAGCTGGCTAGTGGAAGAGTTGTTTGCGAACCTTGAAGCATTTCTTTCGGTGGACAGATCACTTATTGGAGGCAGGCTATGCGTGTGTTCAATAGATCACCGAGGGGAGGCAATTGAAACTGGTAGGCAGATCACTGAGTTGAGGCAGTTCAACAAAGTGGAAGAGGAGATGCCACCTAGAAGGACAAACCCTATAAAGGTAGAGCAGATGATGGAATACTTCAAGAATGAAGTGAGGAATGAAATCCGAAACACTTTGGCTGGTTTACGGAGAAACCCTGAATCTTAGGATGAATATGAAGAAGTCATTGAAGATCTTGAGGAAGAGGCTAAAGGACCCAAAGATGGAATAGAGGAAAGACTCTTGAGAGCAGTGGTGCAAGAGAGTAAAGTTCATAAAGTGAAAGTTTCAAAAAAATTCAGAACGCTAAACCCAGAGGATCTGATTGATTGGATCAGAAATTTGGAGGATTACTTTGAGTTTGAGGATGTCAAGGACACATAGAGAGTCTGTTTGGTACAGACTGAGTTCAAAGAGTATGCTTCTTTATAGTGTAAATAATTGTAGAAAGACAAAGTAGAGAATGGTGAAATGAAGATCACCCAGTGGAGACAGATGGTTGCAAGATTGAAGGCCAAGTTCATACTAGGAGACTATGAGTTGGAATTGTTCAAGAAGCTGCAGAACCTGAAACACAAAAACATGACTGTGAAAGAGTACACTAAGGAATTCTACAAGGTGATGATTATATTTAGACATAGAGATATGGATAGAGAAAAGGTGGTAAGGTACATAAATGGACTTGCATATAACATTCAGGATGAGATGAGTATTTTGTGGTCTTCCATAGTTGAAGAAGATTAACAATATGCTTTGAAGGCTGAGGAGAAGATGAGAACAAGACAACTAAATAGAGGGAAAGAGAGATTCATAGGATAGATGAGTATAGAGAAGAATAATGTCAAGGAAGAATCAAAACCTAAGTGGAGTAAATAACTAGAATGGAAAATACAGGGGAAAGGCACTGGCAGTACTAATAGAGAATTTACTAGCAAATGTTTCAATAATGGAGAAACTGGACATAGACTTTATGAATGTAAGGAGGGAATGGCAAGAACTTGTGTGGCTAATAAGGAACCAAAAAGTGAAGTTATCAGACCTGACTATATACCAGAGCAAGGAGAATCCCTTATGGTCACAAGAGTTGTGATGGGGCAGAGCAGTGAGGATATCGAACCTACTCAGAGAAAGAGTTTTTTAGACTGTAAGCAAATCAGGTGGTAAGTGTTGCAAGGTTATTATGGATAGTGGGAATACTGACAATTTAGTATCTAAGGAGATGGTTGTGAAGTTGGGATTGAAAACACTTGAGCATCCTTGTCCTTATGAGGTGAGTTAGTTACAAGATGATCAAAAGATAGAAGTAAAGGATCGGTGTTTGGTGAATTTCTATATTGGGCCTTTTAGTGATGAAGTTTTGTGTGATGTTGTATCTATGAGTGCATGCCATGTCTTGCTGGGAAGACCTTGTTAGTTTTATAGAGGAGCTATTTATGACTGTAGAAGAAACCTAGTAACTATTGAGAAATATGGGAAAAAGTTCACATTGATTTCTTTTAAAGAGAAAGAGAAGGAGGTGAAGAATTTGAGTATTGAAAGAGGTTGCAGTACTGAGAAACCAATTGGAGAGGTAATACTGGAAGGTGACATGAGTTTGCACAAAGATCTGATAAATAACCCTGATGGATAGATAGAACTAGATGACAGAGAGCTTATGGTGACAAACCAGATGAAGTCTTGTGGAAGAAACAAATCGGAGTTGAGAAAGAAAGAGAGTAGTAAATAGAGACAATGTACAGATCTGAAGCAAAGGAAGAAGAACAAAGAGAGTCATGGGTTAGAGAAGTTGGTTGAGGCATCAGAGGAATGAAAGAAGAGGTTGGCAGATAAGGAAGATGTTTGGATCAGAAATGAGCATGGGGTCTTTATTCCAAATCCTTTTAGATGTTCATGAGTTTCCTCTCATGGAACATCTTTTCCTATCTAGGTTGTCTGATGTAGGAGCATCCCTAGTCTCTGAGAAATCTTGCATCAACCAAAAACATGTCCTTTCAGTTTAGTTGTTTAGTTCAATGTGCAATTTTTTGTGTTCTTACTGGTTGGTACCAATAGTTGCTTGCTTTTCATTATAAATCCTATTTTCAGTTTCCAGGCTCGTCCTTTTGTTTAATACTAGATTTTTGGTTCATTTGGATTCTTTTCCAATCAATTACCGCTCTTGTTTGACTATTCATGTGTTCTAGGATAGTTTTTGTGCTTACCAGTTGACTTCCCTTCATTACCGAAGCTATTCTTGGCGTGTGGATATATTTTGGGTCTTATCCGATGTTCTTTGGCATGTGGCCGACCTTCCTGCTAAACCATACTTCTTGGTTATAATTTTCAGAAAAGATTTCTTTAATTCTTAGGGTTGACCTAGTTACACATTTCATTTTCCTACATTGGTAAATGTAATATTTTGTGGCCAACCTGGATATGTTCCAGTGGGCATAAATAGGGCATTATTAATAATTTGTAGGGGAAGATGAAGTAGAATGGAGAATAAGGATTGAGATTCACATTTAGTGGTCTGGTTGATTCGTAGGGACCTGGTTGGATTGTATCTAGCTTGAACCCTACATGTAACCGGTTAACTACTAGATGTTCTATGATGATTGTATGATGATAACCAGTTGGTTGTCAGAATTTGTAAGGCAATAATATGATCTGTTTATGTTATCATGTTATGTTTTCTTGTTGATTTCATTGTGTTACCCTTGCTGAGTAAGATGGTTGATTCTCTTTGAGGGTTTTACCAGTTATGGCTGCATCACCAAAGCAACACCCGCTCACCCCACCACACCCCTGAAAATTCCCAATACGCGACCCCAAATAGGCTCTCTAGCTACCGCAAAAGCCACATAGAACACACAGACGGGCATTCACACCTGAACCCAAGGCAAAATAGAACTAGCAAACAACACCAACGATGACCCCGCCTGTCAGATGCTAGACACGGTATCTCTCACCTCTTTGAACAAAACCCAAGATGCCCCCATCCTTAAGAGAAAACACATAGACCACAAAGGAAGAAACATCGACACCCACAAGACAAAAAATTGAGCAGATTAGAACCAACAACGTCGAGAATAGCAGTACAAAAATAGTTGGGCCCTTCTCTCTGCCATCACCATCCGAGTCTGACTCCCCTACATTATCTGTGTCACCAACATCCCTAACCCCTCCACTCCCTCTCTCACCCATTTGAAATCCTTCCATTAAGGATGGATTTATCATTTGTGGTATTGTTCTTAGGATTATTAGAGTATTTTGCCCCTTCTTTCTATATTTTATTTCCCCTTTCTTCACTAAGGCTTCTTCAATTTTGATTCCAACTTCAATGAGTTTTTTGAAGTTAGTTGGGCACTGGAATTGAAGAGAATATCTTATCTCATCATTTAGTCTATGGATAAAAAGGTCCATGTTTTCTTGTTCGACTTTGGTTTGAGGATATTTGGTAGATAATTGTCTCCATCTTTTTAAGAAAGAGAGAAAAGGTTCTCCACTTTTCTATCTTGTGTTGCACAAATGATGCATGGTTACTTTATGTTCAATATTGTATGATTAATGAGTGACAAATTTATCCACTAATTTTGCAAATGATTTAATACTAGGAGTAAGTTTCGAGAACCATTCCATGGCTTGTCCTCCTAGAAACTTTGGAAATAACCTGCTCAAGTGGCATTGTGTGATACATGCTTGTTGCACAAAAAAATCTCTAACATGATCTTCTAGATCTATTTTGCCTCTATATATTTTATACTTGGGAATTTAAAAATTAGGAGGAAATGACACCATTTGTAAACTCCTACCAAAAGGGTATGGGCATATGTCTTCCAATGAGTATGTTTTGGTGGTTCCTCTTTGCATATCAAGCATTTTTTGTTGGAGAGATTGAATTTGTTGGGTCAAGGAATCTAAGGATTATTTTCATTATTCCTTGCATCAACATCTCTTTTCCTTTGTTCCTCTTTTTATTTAGTTATGTTGAAATCAGAAGGTAGTTTAATATCTTGATGTGCCAACATGAGGAAGTATTTTTCCTTATCATATTCTATGACCTTCTCCACGAATTTATGAAATTTAGGATCTTGTTGATATTCTTGGATCAATTCATCGGTGATCTCCTCCACCTCCATGTCTTGATATTTGTGAAGAGAATTCTCTTCTCTTCCTTCTATGGTTGGTTGTGTTTATCTTTTCTTCTCTTTGAGTTTTTTTTTTTCTGAGCTCTGGTTAATATGGTCATGCAAATGATTCAATTGTGAATGTTTTGAAATGTTTTTGATTTTGAATACTTGTTTGTGTCAACTTTACAAAGTCGGAATAGGAAATGGTGATGTTTTCCTATTGATGAGACTATGTATGTCAAGATATCAATGTAGTTTCCTAATTTAGGATGATAGATCCTAATTTTGAAACATAATTGATTTGAATGGTTTGAATGCATAAACAAAGTATTTGGTTTGAATATTTTGAAAGGTATAATTAGATCACTTGTTAAAATTTAATCAATCTTGCTCAAAAAATGACTCTATAATGATATGAACTGAAAGAGGAGTGAAAAGGGTATTTGAAACAAATTTTCAATTTTGCACAAAATGTCAGGAAGTGACCCTTATTTCAAATGCACTAGAGTATATGCACAACAAAATGTGTCAAACGCACTATGAGAATGGTCAAATACGCTACAAACAAGTTAAATGTGCTACTAGAAGGGTCAAATGTGTTGTCTACAAGATTAGATGCACTACAAGAATGGTTAACTACATTGATAGATTGATTAAATGCTCTAATCTACTATGTTTCTGAGAGTTTTCCATATTTTTCAAATTTTTATGTGAGTTTTCTGATTTTTTGGTCTTTTAGCAAGATAATTTCATGATTTCTGACAAGAACACTGTAAGAAAATAAGAAAAACAATATGGTTTTTGCTAATCTAAACATCAAGTGTATGTTCTAGGATTTTTTCAAATCCCATTAATTTCTACAAGTTAGAACAATTGAAGACAAATCAATTAGACTCTCCTATTCTCAAGGGTCATTATAATATCACAACTCACATCTTGCAATCTTCATCATTTCAAATAGCCTTGTCACACCCTAGGGTGTGCTTCTTCTCTTTTCTTTTGGCAGAAGTTGATCCAAAGAAAATTTCTCCCTAATTGGATCATTTTCTTAGGATCCTTATGATGAGTATCTTGGGGTGGATTCTTCCCCACCCTTGCATTATGATATAATAATGTTTCGTTACTGACTCGGCTTCTGCACTTAAGGTTCGTAGTAAGGATTTTTGTTTGATGCGTCAATGATAAAATCCCTCAAGAGGCATCCCAACATTTAGAATAAAGGCTTTAAGCATCACAAGGATACTGGGGGAGGGCTATCAATCAACACTATAGTTGGAGGTGATTTTCATCACCACCACATTTGATTATAGTGGGTAGGAATAACTTGTCTTTAGTCATTCCCACTTAGGTCATTCTGCTCTAACCAACCTTATGGGCTTCTCAGGAGGGCAAGCCTTCTAATAGGTATTATCCTAATGCAATAAAATGAAATAGTGAGTATTTCTTTTTGGTCACCTAATTAAGGGGAGATCATATGCCTATCACTTCACAAGCATGGCAAACAATGTTCAATTGATCCTCTACTTAAAATATGTACCCATTTTAAGCATGGAGATAAAAGAAATAAGTAATTATTTAAAATATCTCCATGCTAGGTCCTGCAACACACTATTACTAGTTTAAGTCCTACTTTGTCTAGTCTTTAATTGTTATAATTTTTACCTACAAAACAAACATAAACACTAATTAGAAAAATTTTGGCCTCTGTTCCAAATGTGCTAAAATGGAAATTGAATGTGCTTAAAGACTTGTTAAAAGCACTGCAATATGCATCAAAAACACTGCAATATGCATCAAAAGCACTAAAAGAACTCTCAAATGGGCTACAAAAATAGTTAAATGCATAAAAGGAAATGTTAAATGTGTTAAAAGAACTATTAAGAGTGCTACAAGAATAGTTAAAAATGCTAAAACAAATATCAGATGCACTAAAACTTGCATTGAATGCACTGAAATGGAACTTCAGATCTATATCTGTCAAAAAACTGCAATAAAATGTTAAAAATGCGGCAAGGCCACCAGAAAAATGTGTGCAGAATCATGTGTCAATCCATTTCACTAGTACATTCGGGGCTAATTTCAAACGGCCCTTTGTCGGAAGTTCGACTACAACACATCCGATTGCCAACAAATGTAACCATTGAAAACTCATCGTCGGGCTTCCCGACGATACCATTGAGCGTCGAAATTCTGAAGACACCATGAACTCTTCTGACGGCTACTATGTTTGCTCTTCCGGCCAAAAATATTGTCGGATTACGGTCAGAATTTTGACGCTCCACCACTACCATGCATCAACGATTGTTGGACAAGGAAATGATGTCGGACATACAGCATCCTTATTGGATGTTTCTTTAGTTGTCGTCAGAATTCTGACGGGATCATATGCTATGGGTCTGACGGCTTGGCCGTTAGTGCATGAAAGCATTGAACGAGTTCTACTTTTAAAAATTACATAAAATATTTTTAATTTATTTGATTTAGTCTTATTTAAAAAAAGGATGATCAATGATGTTTCCTTTCTCCAAGAATTGGATCTAGGATCTTTTCATCAGATAATATGTAACATCCAATGACTAAATATTTTCTTTACATATGCTTATTTTATTTAATCATCTGAGCTTGAATTATAATTTATATCTATGGAGAAGCAAAAGATACAAGTTGAAGAGTCGTGTGCAAGTAAATTTCGTAAAAGAAAGCAAGAAGGCATTATCTTGAATGACATGGAAACAAGCTCATTAGCTGCCCATAAGAGAGCAATTGGAGAAAAGCAGAAGAAAGTATTAAAGAGTGATAAATCCATAGAGAGTATGCAATACAAACAAACAATGTCTGGAGTGTGTGATGTGAAAAAATAATTTATGTCTTGAGGGACTAACTAGTTTTGGAGTTCCTGGGAAACCTATTGCACCATGCTTGGAGGAAATCAATGTGTTCATGCAAGGGCCACCTTTTTTCTAGTATGAGAATGATGCTTTTGTACCAAAGGATATTTGGAAGACAATATCCGAAAATTTCTATAGTGTGGAACCAAAGTTGGTGGACTCGAAGCACTTTTCAGCTTCCAGAAGACCAAGAGGTTATGTACACAATCTCCCAATAGAAGGCCGATTTCAAGCATTACCTCTCCCCCCCATGACTATTCAAGAAGCACTTCCTCAGACAAAGGACTATTGGCCTCCATGGGATCATAGAAAAAAATTGAATTGCATAGTTTCTAGACGATGTGGTGGTGTCCTTCGTGAAGAACTTTGTACTATAATTGAAAATTCACGAGGGAAACTGCAAGATAGTGAACAGAAATACATTCTTGAAAATTGTGAAGAATGGAATTTGGTTTGGGTGGGGCTAGGTCAGGTGGATCCTCTAGAGGTTGACAAGATAGAAATTATATTAGGATTTGAATAAGATCACACTCGTGGAACTTCTTGTGTAACTGATTGATTGCGTTGTTTGGGCAATGCATTCCAAATAGATACAGTTGCATACCATTTATCTATCTTGAAAGCATTTATGCTGATGGCATTAAGGTTCTTTCTCTGTTTTCAAGTATTGTTGGAGGAGAGGTTTCTTTGCATCGACCTAAGATACATTTAAGTTGTGTTGTATTTGTGGAAATATGTGAAAAGAACAGGCTTGTCCTTAATAGTTGGTGGACAAAAACCCAACAGAGATGTAGGTTGATTCAGAGGGATGACATCCAAGGTTTGAATACAGAAGTATTGGAGTTTTTTATTAGAGTTTTTGAAGCCGTCTTGAACTAGAGTTGCCATTGCTACATTTGATCTCTTTTAACACTTCAAACTTTGCCTTACATGATTTACCTTCTTACTCTATTGTAGAGGATGCCAATCTCAATCCCTTAATGCCATTATCTTCTCTTTAGTGTTGCTGACTAGAAGACTACCACAGACTGAATGAGAGAAGCAAGACAATTTTTCTTTACTAGATATTTAATGCATGTCAAATTCCTTCCTTCCTAAGGAAAATGGTTTACCAAAGCTCAGGTTGCTAGCAACTCTCCACATTTTCTACAACTTGTCATTGTTGCTTCTCAAGGAGAGGCAAATGACCTAGGAGGATCTGACACTTTGATGGATATTATATAATTGATAAATTAAATTATTTTTTATTAATTTTTTGGTATGTATTTGATTAAACTATATAATTTAGATATCTATATTAAAAAATCTAATAAAGATACATGAAAAGATATCAAGTTATTAAAATAGTTAACAATTATAAATAATAATAAAAAATTTATTAGATAATTAGGTCAAAGTTAAAAATAAAAATAACACGATATAAAATGGAACTATATATATTATATAAAAAGTTCCCTTTGTTAGACTTAAATCTTGCTGGTTTTGTCCACTTAAATCGACTTGCTGGCTGAATTAGTTAGCTCTCAAAAGTTTGCTTCTATTACTGATTTTATTGTTCGTGTATTTTCCAATGCATTATTTTGCAGCTCCAATTCATTTCACCATAGCTAAAAACTTATTTATTTAAATCTCAGAACATATGTAGCCATGACTAGTCTGAAAAAAGATGTTAGTTTTAAAACCTACAGATTTTAGCTTGAACATCGGCTAGTTCGAACTTCTCATCCCAATGCTACTCTCATATACCATTTCAGATTTGTTCACTATAAACTGAAGATATCAGCACTATTCTGAAATTATCTCAATAGATCCAATTCAATCCGATAGGTTCACGAGGGCATGTAATCTAATCCAAATAGAGGGTCTAGCCCTTTTCAATACAGTTAATGTATTTACTTTATTATGTACTAACAATGAACCTCGATTTTGAAAGATACATGAGTCTTGGTTATAGGTCAAGAAATATAAAATAATTTTTTTGAAAAATGTTGTACATAGATCTATTTGAGTTGGTTGAAACAAAAAAATTATTCTAAAATTAGGTTAGAGTAGTCTAAGGCTAGGTTAGTGACAAAAGGCTACTTTCACATATGGATTTTTGGTGAGATATTTTCTAATATGGCTAAGCCAGTTCTTCTATTAGAATCGTTCGATCTTGTTGTTTTGGATTTGTTATGCTGAGAGGCATATAGATTTTGAATAAGTTTGAGTAGATGACAGGTAAGTGCATGCATATTTAAGTTTTTCTATAATATTATTTTATTACTCAATAAAATAGAATCATTGTCACTTGTGTTTAAGTATATGAAACTGTTACATCTTTAATTAGAATGAAAACTCCAGCAACTAATAAACATGCAAGACAATTATGTGATATATTTTTTTTTAGAATACAAATATACTAATAAATAGAACAAACAAATATGAAAATAACTTTTTGACATAGACATTTTGATAAAAAAATATATATGAAATAGCTTGATAATTTTGCAGTCAATGTGATTTAATTTTAAGGTCATTAACTTTTGTGTGACATGCATGTCAATGAATGATTTAGTTTTGTAGTCATTAACTTTTGTGTGACATGCATGCAGGCCTGGAATTTGACGGCCACCCCTGCCTGTCATATGATTTTTTATGACGGTTTAGTCATTCTAATGCCTTTCGTTTTACGTTTTAAAAAAAATGAAGTGTCAATTTTTTTTAATTTGTGAATAGTTTAATATAAATTCTTTAAGCTTCACACAATTGAAAGTTCGAGTAAAATTAATTAAGTGAAAAGAAATAATTTCATAAAAAAAAATGTAAAAAATTAAAAAACAATGATAAATTAGTAAGCACTAAAGAAATCTTATATTTTCACCCAAAAATCTTAAATTCACACCAAAAAATCTTGTTTATTATAAAAATAGAAACTATTTTAGATTTTTTATTACAATATTTTTAAAAAATGGAAATGATTATATCTTATCATTTCAATTGTTAGAAGTTTCTATATTGATATTTAAGACAATCTTATAAAAAATATTTTGTTTTTTTTTACAAAGTTTCTAAATTTATATAAGAAAAAAAATACTAAAAATTTATATAAAAATAATATAAAATTAGAAACAATTATATCTTAATCCTACAATTTTAAAATATTCTAAATAAATTCGTATATTTATAATAAAGTTGTAAAATAATATATATCAATATATATTACCTATTATATTTTTTTACGACTTATTAATAATTTTAAGTCTTTTTGGAAAAAATAGCCTATCGATACATACGATCTACTAATTTTATTAGTTGTAATATATGATCTAAAAGTGCAAAAACGGCCATATAACCTATCAAATTCCAGGCCTGCATGCATGTAATGGATGATTTAATTTTGCCGCCTTTTGCTTCTTAACATTCTGTCTTTGCACGGTTAATATATATGGCGGAGAGGGAGAGGCGGCGATGGATTCGGGTAAATTAATTAACGCGAAGGAAAATAGGGCAACATGCAAGTACCAGTAAAGGAACGGTTGGGATCATTCAGATCTTCTTGCATGTCTTCAGTGACAGTGTAAGCCGTTGATAAACAAAGCTAGCTCCCTCGATCTCGCAGAAAGACAAAAGGTCATATTTTGGTTTACCATGTCAAAAGTCTATTAAAGGAGTGGGAAAGAAAATTATACTTTATTAATTCAGGGTTCCAACAATACGAGCCATTAATTGTTAGGAAGTTTGGGGAGCTGAAAGAAATGGAGAGAGGATCCAAAAAACTGAAGCACGAAATCGTTACAGCGGTTGAGGAAGAGCAGCGTGGTATTTCTAAGCTACCTCAGTATATTAAAGAATTAGTATTTACAAATCTTTCATTTGATTCGATTTGTCGCTCTCGCATAGTCTGTAAAGAATGGAATTCTATTTTATCTTCAGAAAGTTTTCTATTTTCCTTGCCTACCCAAAATCCATGGCTTCTTATCTGTGGTAAAAAAAAGAATGGTAATTGGTACTGTATGGCCTACTGCTTTTCTGCACAAAAATGGATGACTCTTCCCCTCTCTTTTCTTCCGAAACAAAAGAGAGGCCAATTCAGATATTTATTGAATGCGGGGAAGGGGTTACTACTCTTTCGAGAAATCCCCACTGCATTTTCCAATCCTCTTAAGAGATTTTGCAATCCCTTTATGAGATCTTATGCAGAGGTAGAAATAGATTTGACTAACAAGTATATTGGTATTGTAGAGGGAGAAAACAAAGAGCCCTATTTGGTAGTATGGTCCGATTATAAAAGATTTTCCTTCCAAATCTACCACTATTTTCAAGATTCATGGAGGATTAAATATCAGTTTGCAGGAGAAACAGAATCTCATATAATTTTAGATGAAATGGTTGAGTGCAATGGCATTCTTTTCTGGAGGGTTGTGTGGAGGGAAAGTTTATCTTCGAGTGTCATTGGTTACAAAATCCAAGATGAGGGTTTCATTAGCCCTATTACAGTAGCTCCACTTCCCCCTGAAATGTTTGAAACTTTTAGTGTGCGTGTTGCATTTATGCTTCAACCTCTGCATTTTTTATCTATGATTTCATATGGTTCGTCTGTTCTTGTGGTGGGGATCTTTAAGGAGTCGCCTGCAAGGATTGTTATCTGGGAGTTGTTTCAAGACGAAGAAAATGAGCTGGTTTGGAAGTGGAAAGAATTTGCAAGAATACCTCCACAGTCACTACCTCAATCTCTTGATGAACAATTGGAGCATATGGAGTGTGTTGGTGTGGGGGATTACCTGTGCTTCAGCAACAGACTAGGGGAAGATGAAAGTGGAAAGGTGTTTGCATATAATTTAAGGCAAAGGTTTTGGCAATGCCTTGAGTACGATAAATGGATGATGATGAAGAGGATCGTTTCCTTCGAGCCCAAGCTCAGCCATTATCAGTTCTTAGGAAAATCTAGAGAATGAATGAGGGATTACATTATTCTGCAGAAAAGTAGGGATAGCATGGTTTTGGTGATAAACAGATTATTATTGTTGTTTCATGTAGATGGTTTCTATTAAACTGATATGGTATGCATTGTTTTATGTAACTGATAAATTGAATTATTTTTTTTCATAAATTTTAATTGTATTTGGTGAAATTAGATAAATAATAATTATATAATTTTTTTTAAATAAAAAATAATTAGTAATGTTTCTTAATAATTATGTTTTTTCAATATACATGCTAAAATATTTTATATTAATACATTAGCAATTAAAAATAAATGGATGATGGTTTTCTTTGAACCCAAGGGCCATCAGTTTTTGAGAAAATCTAGAAAATGAGGGATTATGTAACTCTTTTTTTGCTCTTAAAAATTTATTTACAAATATGATTTTTAAGAGAATTGCATGAAAATAAGTAGTGATTTTACTTTATATGGGGCCCACTTGCTCCACAAATTATTCCTTAAAACATTGCTACTAACCAAAGTAATCTAAGAAACACCATGGGACACTCCCTAAGTATGTTTGAGGAAACTAGGGATAACATGACTTTGGTGATAATTGTCATGTAGTGATTTTTAAATTAATGTATAGAGTTTTTTATTAAATAGATATGATATGGATTGTTTTATGCAACTGATAAATTATTACTTTTTATAAATTTTGATTATATATTTGATAAAATAAGATTACTAGCAATTACTCAAATTTTTTTAAGTGAAAAGTGGATTTATATTATTTTAAAAATAAATAATAATATGTTTTAATAGTTTTCCTTTTTAAATATGCATGCAAAAATATTTGTTCATACTAATACATTTGAAATGTTATGTTTACTATTATCAGTTTAAAACTAAAAATATATTTTTTTTATTAAAATGACAATAAGAAAAAGATACATTTTAAATGTCAAAATGAAGAAAAATGTTATAAATCTATTACTTCATGGCTTTGATATTTTGGCTCTATAAAAATATCATAATTTATTTTTATACAATTGATAAATTAAATTAGCATCTTTACTAAATCTTTGAAGACCCTATTATTTCTTTCCTTCCACAAACCCCAACCAATATGAGGTAAGGATAAGTTCCAGTGAATACCAATCACATGATTGTCATAAGGGCACTTCCATTGGAACTATAAGTTCTAGATAGAATCATGGGGGACACAATTACAATTCTATAGGTCGAAAAAGAAGGCCGAGATGTCCCTAGCATAGGAGAAATGTAAGAGCGAATGGTCAACATTTTCGGCTTCTTCTTTACATGAAAAACATCTATTAGTGATGGGGATGCCACATTTACAGAGATTATCAATTATAGAAATCCTGTTTTACATGAATAACCTGAAGAAGATATTAACTTTAGGAATTAAGAGCTTAATCAAAATTCGAGCCCAAAAGGGGGTAGGAGAAAAAGACCTCGTGATGATTCTAAAAGCATCTGCCATGAGAAAATGCCCCAAGGTAGATCCATTCCAAATAATCACATCTTGCACTAGAGAGGAAGGAATCATGATCAGGTTCAACCAAGAAAACAAAGGAGATAGATAAACATCCAAGGTTCCGAGGTCCACCCAAATGCCATTACTGATATAATCCGCAACCCAAAATCCAATCAGATTAATGCATTTCTATTTGAATTGTGAAACCCACGCCGAATTAGACAAAGGTCCCTCTCTTGTCCACCAATCATCCCAAAACCTTATATTTCTACAATTTTGCAGAACCCATCGACTTCCTTGAGAAATAATGGAAGAGAATCTGAAGAAGTTATTCCACAGATCAGAGACAAAAATCAAGAGGGAATAATTTTCCAGTATTCTTTGGAAGCCATAAATTTGGTATTTGTCCTTAAAAATATCAATCCACTCATTGTTCTCTTTTAGACATCTCTATAGCTTCTTCGTCATTAAAGCTCTATTAAAGTCTCTCAAAAGTCTAATATCTAGGCCTCCATGATTTCTAGGCAAACAAACTTGATCCCAGGCGACCAAATGAAGCCTACTCTGGGATTCAGAGCTCGACCAAAGGAAGCACTTTTGAATACTTTCCATTCTATCAACAAATTTGACTGGGATTTTAAATAGACTCATAGCATATATAGGGAGGTTCTGAAATGAAGCCTTAATTAATTAAGTTTACCCGTTGGGCTTAACAAAATTCCTTTCCAACTAGCCAACTTCCTTTGAAATCAATCAATCAAACTAGACCAGATGGAGTCCGAGGCCAGTGCCACACACAAGGGCAAACCCAAATACGAATCAGGGAGGACACCCATCTTACAACCCAAAATATTGCCAATCTTCATTTTTCTATGCTCAAGACTATTCATGAAGAATATGAAGCTTCTAGAGAGACTGACTTTTTGCCTCGATCCTTTCTCATAAGTATCCAGAATAACTTTAATATTATCTACTTCTTTAATTGAACTTTCCCCCATCAGAAGCGTATCATCAACAAATTGTTGGTGGGAGAAAATAGTAGCTTGGGATGAAGGCCACAAACCCCTCAAATTACTATTCCTGACATCTCTCTGGATAATTTTACTGAAAGCTTCACTCATTAGAATAAAGAGGAATGGGATAGAGGATCCCCCTGTCTAATGCCCCTCGATGCCGAGAAGAAACTAGATGCTAAATCATTGACCAAAACCAAAAATTTGGGAGTGGTAACACACTGATTGACAAGCTAGATGAAATGGTTACCAAAACCAAAGGTTATCATAAGCTTTGAGGAGATTCAACTTCAACAAGAAGTGTGGCTTCTTATTGATAGACAAAGAATGGATATTCTCATGGACAACAATAATAGAATTCAAAAAAATTCTACTAGGAACAAAGCCATTATGGTGCTTCGAAATCAAAGAGTGTAGCAATTTGTTAAGCCTACACACAATGATCTTGGTAAAGATTTTATAGATCGAGTTACATAAACTAATGGGTCTAAATTCCTGAAAGGAGCATGCATCGAGTTTCTTAGGGATTGGGACAAAAAGGGTAGCATTAAGTTCTTTAAGAAGAAATCTAGAACCAAAGAACTCTCTAGCAGCATCCACAACATCCGAACAAATAATCTGCCAAAAAGTTTGAAAAAAAAAATAGGGAAACTATCAGGGCCAAGAACTTTATTACCTTCAAAGGAAAAAACCACAGCTTTAACCTCATCATGAGATGGGATTCTGGTTAGCTCCTTTTTCATGTCGTGGGAGACAGTGCTTCTAAACTCCCGTAGGATCTCAACTGGAGCATTAACATCAAGGGGACCATCATCTGAAAGAAGAGTGGAAAAATATCTAATGTCTTCTTGGTTCAACTCTTCCTTCTTATCAATCTAGTCGTGATCCACTAAAATTTTATTGATTATGTTAGAGGCCCTATGTTTGAGAGTAGTCATATGAAATTTTTTTGTGTTTCTATCACCAGATTTGAGCCATAATGCTCTGGACCTCTGCTTCCAGAATTCCTCCTCCTTAAATATGATATCATGAATCTTGGTAACAAACTCAACTTCTTTATCCATAACCACAGGGTCATACCCCATATCTTGAATCTGAGACCGGACATCATCTAAATCTTTCTTAAGATCATTTTTTATTTGAAAAATATTGCCAATGGATACTTTATTCTAGAGTTGGCTATCAGACTTAATATTGGCTAGCTTCTTAGCCACTCTAAACATCACAGTTGCCTGAATGCCAACATTCCACCATTTAGAAATATTGTCATGAATATTCGGAGCTAAATGACACATCTTCTCAAAATTGAAGGGAAAGGCCTTTCTCCCATTCAAATGGGATATACTCAGACAAATCGGGAAATGGTCAGATCCAATTCTGGACAACACATTTAATCTGCATGAAGCATTATGAATCTAGTTAGGAGAAATAATACCTCTGTCTAGTCTGACTTGGATGATGTCCTCCCCACTTCTTCTGTTGGACCAAGTGAATTTAGCCCCAAGGAGATCAAGGTCTAACAAACCCAGAGAATTAATCATATCTGCCAAGTCCTACCTACTGTCATCTGAAACCAGCATTCCACCAGCCTTTTCCATACTAAAAAATGGGGTATTAAAATCCCCTAATAGAATCCACTTTTCATTTGGGAAAGCCATTCTAGCATTAATGATAGAGGACCATAGCAATTTTCTAGCATTTTTCGCATTTGGCACATAAATATTAGAGATGATTCAAGACAATCCGTTAGATAGACTAGTAAATATAGTGGCAATGTGATTAGGTGAGGTAAAGACATCCTTACCAAAGAGTTGTCTAGGATTCCACAAAGTGGCAATACCACTAGAAGCCTCGTCAGCATTAACACAATGAGTATTGAACTCCCCGAAAACAGCCAACTTGATCTTTTCCACTCTACAACCAGACATTTTGGTTTCTTGAACAAGAAAATATCCGGCTTTTGATCTCTAACTCGATTGGATAGAAGATCATGCTTGTGGGGATGATTCAATCCCCTAATATTCCATGAAATGACTTCCATTTGACTGGATGGGGGGAACCAATCCCCATGTCCTAAAGTATTGTCGGGAATCCATCAGTAATGGAAGCCTGACTATGCTTATCTCTGCTAATCGCATTGGGAGGTCTCTCCATTGCCCTCAATTCCATTCCAGAATCAACCTTTTGTCTGTTTCTGGTCTTAACACCACTAGAAACTGGTATTAATAAATGACTAGTTGGGGAGTTCCTCTTTCTGTGCTTTGTTTTTACCTCAATAAATAGATTTAGGTTATCATCATCCTGGGTCACATCATTAGTAATGTTTGGATCTGATAAATTCCTAACTTCAACAAAAAGGTGGATGGAAGGATCCACAACCCTATGACTCTCCATCACAGACTTATCCCCATTAGAAATCTCCTCAAGTTTTGAACTTCCCCCTACCTCCCCTTCCTCATTCAAGGGTTCCAGGATTGAAGGATTTGGATTTGGACCATCCTAAGCACCCAGGATATTATTCAATCCACCCATACATGGAAAGGGATCCAAAGACAGGGGCACCGCCAAATCCACCCCCATAGATCCAAAGAAAAGGGAATAGATTCATACTCAACTTTCTGAACACATCTGCATAGCTTAGAGAAGAGGTCAACCTCCTTCGGAAAATTAGCAGATTGTTTAACATTCACACATATTTTGGCATACACCAGATGCCTCTTCACAGAGGTCATTGGGTAAACTAAAAGGAGCTCACCAAAGCAAGCAGCATTTCCAGTAAATATTTCTTCACCCCAGAACTCCATAGGCAAACTTGGTAGCCACACCCAAATAGGGGCCTCATTACATTCCCATTCCTTTGGATTAAAGTCTAGTTCCCATTTCTTGAGAGCCAATGATGATTTGCCTAACATCCAGGGAGCACCCGCTAAAACAGATCGAAGGTCCTCCTCATAGGCAAAGGAGAATGAGGAAAAACCATTAGACATAGCCACCACTTCAATATGACCCTTTCCCTTTCAGTTACGGGATACCCAATCCCTAACAACTTCAATATTACGTCAAGGGCCAATAAACTTGCCAACCGGGACAGAGGCCAGATCAGCCATATTGCTTTCCACAATACAATCTGGAATAGAAATGGAAGAAGAGTCAGGCTTCGAGTCCACTCTATGGGGAACAGGCGCAATAGCCTTGCCTTTGAGGTTTGACCCAAATAAAGTAGACCATTTTCTCTTACAATCCCAAGAAACCAGTTTTCTAAGATTCTCCATAGACTTTTTGGGGCCCTCCCCTCCACAAGGTAAATTAGTAAAGTTGGCTTTTTTGATTGGTGGTACCAGCAAGGTGCCCCAATTTTTTTGATTTTTTTTAGTTATAATATTAATATATATATATTTATATATTTATTTATCATAAAAGATTTTTTTTAATTAATTAAAATTTAGATATACTGTTCTTGCATTCTCCTCAATTTTATCATTAAAACAAAAAAATAATTTTACCTCTAATTTTAAATACTTAAAAAATTATTATTAATTTTATCATTAAAAAATTAATAATATTTTTTTGACTTTAAAAATGATTTAAAATGCAAAACAATTTTAAAAAAAACAAAACAAAAAAACTCTACGTTTAATGCAAATAAGACAAGCTTGTTAAATCTCTTGAATGTTTCCCACAAACTGTTAGTTCCTGCCATGGTGATGGGACTATAGGGAAGGGATCAGAATTTAAACGGAGATTAAACTAAATATAAACAACCAATCAAATTCAACGTTTTCTTAGATTTTTTTGGTTGCTACTTGCAGTGGTGAAGTTGCGTATTTGTTAAGCAAATATTCTTTTTTTTTTTTTTTTTTCGTTGGCGTTCTGCTATTGGCCTTGTTTTGGGTTGCAAAATGGCAGGATGATTTTTCACATTTACGATGCGAGCAAACCCACAAAATCAATATTAAAATTTAGAAGCTTTTCCAAATAATAAACATTGGCACTTCGACAAAATCAATAATAGTTTGATTATTATATTAATATATATTGTTTTTTATGGTATGATGTAATTCTTACAATTTTTGGTTGTGGATTGCTGTCTATTTTTGCTTTGTGGACATTGCCTATTCTGCTGTAACTATTTATTGTAATTTTTTCTTTTATCTAATTAAAAAAATATATATTTTTATAAATTTTGGTTATGTACTTGATAAAATTAGATAAATAATAATTATCTAGGTTTCTTTTTTAAGTGAAAAATGGATTTGTATTATTTAAAAAATAATAATAATATGCTTTAATAATTGTCATTTTTAATATGTATGAAAAAATATTTGTTCATATTAATAAATTTGAAATCTTATGTTTATTATTATTGATTTAAAACTAAAAATAAATATTTTTTATTATATTAAAAATAAGAAAAAGATACATTTTAAATATCAAAATAGAGAAAAATGTTATAAATCTATTAATTCATAGCTTAAATATTTAAACTTTGAAAAAATATTGTAGTTTGTTTATACAATTGATAAATTAAACTAACATATTTATATTTTAAAAATATATATTCTATTCAAAGTAATTAAATAATACTTATAGAGAAAATGAAACATACATACATTATCTATCATCTACACATCAAATTTATTCAAAATCAATTTTTCATAATTATCATTGATGAAATTCGATAAATAATAATAATTATAGAAAAATCAAAAGAGAGTTAATAGCATATCATCTAGGTAGAGCAGTCTGAAGCCTCGTCCACGTACACCTTCGCCCTCACTCCGTCTCACCTCATATCACATTATTTATGTTTCATATAAAAATATTCAATTAATATAAAGGTTATAGTGTGTTATTGTTATTGTCTATTTAGCCTTGGATGGATATTGGACCTATTAATTAATTGCAATTCATAATATAATATTATTTATAATTACCTTTAGTTTTACTAATTGCTTTATTTTGAAATTTTGATATGTTTAAAGGTAATCAATAAATTAATTTTTCGTTGTATATGAAATGTTGGTATTTCCTTGTATAATAGGCTTTGATGGTGGTGATTTCCATGGAGCTTATGGTTAGCTTGTGGACCACTTCATGAAATACATTGTAACTTTTTTTTATTTTGATCTTTTACATAACTTTTAAAAAAATTAGATATGACAGTTAGAAAAGATTTGAACTAGAGTAGACAAAAACAAAAAGTCAAAATATATAAAATCTAATTAATAATTATAAGAAAATAAAATTGAAAATAAATAATAGTAATCTTAACATTCGTAAGTTTATTAAGATAATAAATAATTAAATAAAAATAACACTATTTTTTAGTTTATTAAAATTTAAACGTAGATAAAACATAATGAAATTAATAATAACATAGAACTTTGTAATGTAATAATATTTAACAGCTTTTATTATTTTAAATTAAAATATCACACAATAAAAATATATAAATTGTAAAAAGTCAGAATATATAAAATCTAATTAATAATTATAAATAAATAAAATTGAAAATAAATAATAGTAACCTTAACATTCGTAAGTTTATTAAGATAATAAATAATTTAATCAAAATAACACTACTTTTTAATTTATTAAAATTTAAATGTAGGTAAAACATAATATAATTAATAATAATATAGAATTTGTAATGTAATAGCTTGTATTATTTTAAATGAAAATATCATAACAATATAATAATATCATTATTTGTAGCCTGCCTTCTCTTCCAATCCCAATAGGGAATTTATAGACTTGGATGATAAGATCATATTAGATGGATTGGCATTAAAATTCCTTCATTTTTGAAAGAAGGCTGAATTTAGAAGCTTTGTTGTCTGGTCCCTACCTAAAACTGGCTAGTTAAAACTCAATTTGATGGGCCTCAAAAGGCAACCTAGGTCCTTTTGGCATAGGATGTGTCAGTAGGACTAGGGACCACAATGGATCCTTTATAGACATGGCAATCAAATCAAATGGCATTTGAATCCCTAATGGCTACTTTAATCAAATGAAAGGGATCTTATCTAATGCCTACTTTAATCAAATGAAAGGGATCTTATCTTTTTCTCAGCAACAATGAAGGGAGGCTATCCTTTTATATGTTTTGCTTTGGCATTAGTAAATTTTAATTCTCAACGGTTATTTCCCAAATGTTATGGAATTTCTTCATTCATCATGGCAATTGAGATGGTTTTAGACTTATTCTGAGTACAGGTCTACAAAAAGACAACAATATGGACATGTTTAAAAATATTTAATTTTATATTAGATTTTTTATTTTTTTAATTTCTATCATTTAAGCATGTTTTCATTTAAAAGATTTGATTATTCGATATTGAATTTTATTTGATTTTAATAATTGAAATTTTCTACTTTTGTTGCCTTTTAGTGGCTAACTGCGATTTTCGTGACTGTATCTTTCTCTCTTACTTTCAAGTAAAAGATATGGACTGATTGTCATTTCTATATGAGTTAATTTTAAGATTTATATACTAGTTTAATGTTTAATATAATTTAAACATGATTATATTTTAGTTTTAAATAAATTAAAATTTATAACATAAATTGAAACATTGAATTTCTAAAAAGAAATTCAAAATGTACATACATCGACATCCACACATCAATAGGCTGTGCAAAGTTTTTTTTGTGATGGGCACAGTGTTCATCTAGTGCATACTAACAATTTTCGTCAATGGTTGAATGGGTGTCTACCAAAGAGTGATTCTCATCGTGTTGTGGTTATTAATGTGGAGGTTCTTGCGGATGATGTTTACTATTACACCCAACACTTTGATTTGTAATTTTATGGGGTTCCATGCCTCTTTGGCATTTTAAAAGAATTGGGCTCATTGAACTTGGCAGCCCCAAGGTGATGTGGATATTTTTCTTATTTCAAATGACTACTTCTTTGTGGTTTTTTCATGCCTAACGGATTGTAAAAAATATTTTGAAGGTGGACCATATTTCTATAATCAAGTAGGTCTTTTTTTGAAACCATGGCATGTGGGTTTTGATCTTTCAGAAGAGTTACCCTCCAGGATTCCTTCTTGGGTTTGTCTTCTTCACCTTCCAAGGGAGTTTTAGCGTTTTAATGTTCTTAATTTTATTGATGCAGTCCTTGGGAAACCATTGGGTCCTTCTCATCATACTTTGGATTGTAAGGTATTCTCTTAGGCACATGTTTGTGTAGAGATAGATCTTAATCAACCTTTGCTAGAATCTATTGAGATTAGATCTAAAAATGTAAACTGGATTCAGTATTTAGATTATGAGGCTCTTCCATTTCAATGTCACTTGTGTCATGTTTATGAAAATTTGCAGAGAAATTGCCTAAAGAAACTCTCTATTGTTTCTCCCACTACTTTTGATACTCCTAAGGATGGTTCTAGTGTGAAAGGGAAACAACCCATTTCTAATGATCACAAGAATTCTGATGGTTTTATTCCTATCAAACAAACAAATAGGGGTAAAACAATTGCTCAACATTATCAAGGTGCATGCAATGGAATGATGTCAAACAAGTTTGATGTTGTAGGTTCCTTTGATAATATAGATATACAAGTATCTGAGTCTCCAACTAACATTCAAACTTTGGCTATGATCCAATCCTTGTCGAAGGAAATTATTTCTCTTAAGACCTCTTCTCCTGATGATAAAGAGAGGAGTGTTGTTGATAATTTGGTCTTAGTGTTAGACAGATCAGATAACCAGAGGACAATTGAGAGGGCGGGTGTGAATCAGTTGTCAACAGATTATAGAACTTTAAGCATTCAAAACTATATTATTGGAACATATAAACTCAATACCAGAATGCATAAACTAAATACTACAATAGAAGATGTAGCAATTGAACATAAACATAAATTATAGAATAGTTATTATCCATCCATTATACATGACACCAAGATTTGGACGTGGAAAACTTGGTAAAGGGAAAAACCACGGTGGGAAGCCTACCCACAATCAGATAATACTTCTGCAATAAGTATGTGATTATAATATGAAAGTGCCTGCACATGCAGGAAGGCGAAAATACTAGAGCACATTGATCATTATAAAAGGAGCCTCACTAACTACAAAATATATCAGACTACAATCCAGAATGAAGATTGAACTGCAATTATAGCATCTCCTATGCCTGAGTATAGTTTCGGTTAAGCTCAATACCCGAGGCCTTAAACCTTTCTTACAAACCCAATTTGATCACCTATGATCGAACAAAACCTTTGCTTATGATTACAACATTATTCGCACATAAATAATCCTATAATCCAATAATCCCTTAAGCCCATACATGCATACATGATCTACAAAGAGATATTACATCATATTTATATTACTAACTCGAGACCTAGATAATTAGGTCGGCCACCTAAAATATAATACAATAAATTCATAACATAAAACCACAATTCAATGATCAACCAATTCGGCTCAGGTCAAAAATAATGTAAACCAAATATTAAATCCCATCGCTAACACATCAGGAACATCGACCAACACGTTACATAAACCGGTCCATAAACTAGATAATACCTAACCCAAAATAGTCACCATAAATTAAATTCAACACCACCGATCAACATGAACATGAACAAGATAACCAACAACATCTAGATAGCCATCTAGAAGCCACACAAATACCACTTATCATGTGCATCAAAATATCTTCAACAAAGCTCTACCGATAAAACCCTTACCAGTGACCAAAAGGCTTACTAGAACAAATGATAGCTCTAAGTCATCAAATCCTGAACCAACTGAATGTGATATACATCTGAATATCATAAATGATAGATTAAAACAAAATCCACAAACCAAAGCATGTCGGATCAACATCATAAACCAACCACTCTATCGGAACCAACCGAAAATAAGTAAACAACCAAAACTGTCAGTGTTGCCATCAATGACAAAACATCAATGCAACACATAATTAATTCCTCTAAATTGCCAACAATATCCCCCTTTGGCATTGATGGAAAAACTAGATGTGAAAAACATCCAAGTGCCAAGAAAATGCCAAACAAGTCTCCCCGAAAAGAAGATAGACAACAATCTCCCATAAGATGATATTACAATGAAGCTCTCAACCAAACTCCCTCTTTGACAGATATTATGTTAAGCTCTGTTATTCATAGATATATCTCCCCCTTTGAAGTCAATACCAAAGATCTGGTATAAATATCAAAGAAAGATCATAGATCCACCAAACCTCACAACTGACTACTTCCCTTAAGTAATAGCACCACCACATGAATTCGGAATGAATAGTAGCTATATAAATGCATGTCACACTAATGCCAATCAACATCATTTTAGTCTCTATCAGAGGGGCATAAACCCCCAATCTATCTCTGAAGTACTCAAATGACTCTTTAGGCAATGGTTTAGTGAAAATGTTTGCAATCTGCTCTTTAGTGTTCGCATATACCAGTTTGACTTCATTTGCTTCCACCTTTTCCTTCAAAGAGTTATACTTGGTAGATATGTGCTTTGTCTTAGAATGAAATACCAGATTCTTTAATATATCAATAGCAGTAGAGTTATCATATTGAATAATTATCGGTTCATTACAATCCACCTTTATATCCTTCAACATCTGCTTCATCCATAGAACTTGTGTATAGTTAGGAGTAGCAACAACATACTCATCTTCAACAGTTGATAAAGATACGCATGATTTATTTTTTCTGATCCATGAAACAAGTTTCTTTCCAAGAAAGAAAGCTCCACCGGATGTAAAGTCATCATTCTGAGGATACCACAAACCATATTCAGTTGTTCCTTGCAAATATTTGAAAATCCTTTTCACCTCACTCACGTGATTTTCTCTAGGATCACTCTAATATCTTGATACAACACAAAATTCATTCATTATATCTGATCCAGTTTGAGTCAAATATAACAAACCTCTAGACAATCAAAGACTTGTACCTTATAGGATTTACCAGTGTAGATGCATCATTCTTTGTCAATTTCTCACTTGTAACCATAGGTGTACCAACTGGTTTAGAATTTTTCGACCCAAATTTCTTCAACAACTCTCTAGCATACTTAGTTTGACATATAAAAATACCTTTATCAGTTTGAGTAATCTGCAAACCTAAGAAAAATATCATCTCTCCAATCATAGACATCTCAAATTCATTCTTCATATTGTTAGAGAATTCCATACACAACTTATCTTCACCTCTAGAAATGATATAGTCAACAAAGACTTCAATAATCAATATGTCATCATCAATGATCTTATAATATAGATTACTGTCACCATTACCTTTAGTGAAATGAAGCTTCAAAAGATATTTATCCAGTCTTGAATACCAAGCTCTAGGGGCTTGTTTCAATCCATATAAATATTTCTTTAACCTGCAAACCATGTTTTTGTCATTTGAAAGAGAAAATCCATTAGGTTTCTCAATATATACTTCCTCTTCAAGATCTCCATTCAAAAATCCACATTTGAAATCCATCTGATAAACCTTGTAGTTCTTATGTGCAGCATAAGAAAGAAATAATCTCACAGCTTCAATCCTAGCTACCAGTGCAAAGGTTTCATCATAATGAATTCCTTCCTTCTGAGAATATCGTTTACAAATCAATCTAGTTTTATTCCTCACAACTTGTCCATCTTTATTCATTTTATTCTAAAAAACCCATCTAGTTCCAATAACATTCTTATTTTTAGGTCGGGGAACTAAAATCCATGTCTTATTCTTTTCTATGTGATCTTATTCTTCTTCCATAGCTTCCATCCAACATTCATCTTTACAAGCTTCAATTACTGATGTCGGTTCAACTTGAGAAATTGAACATACCTCATCAACTACCAACCTTATTCTTTTCATCACTCCTTTGTTTTTGTCTCCAATGATCTAATCTTTTGAATGATTCAACCTTACATACCTAGGTGTCTTATGACTTTCAGTTCCTCTATCGTGATCTTCAGTTATTGTTGAATTGTCTAATACTACTGGAGTAACTGGTTCAACATTTTGTTCTGGTGTAGGTGCTACCAATTTAGTTATGATCATTTCCACTATCGATTCCTTCCAATAAGTTCTGATTTGACTTATGTTCTTCTCATCCACTTTGACATTTGTACTCTCCACAATTCTCTACAATCTTTTGTTATAACATCTATATGCTTTACTTTCATTAGAATAACCAATAAATGTTCCTTCATCACATCTAGGATCAAACTTTCAAATGGAATCATCTCTTTTGATATATTTACTACCAAAGATTATAAAATACTTAACTATTGGTGTATGACCAAACCATAACTCATAAGGTGTCTAAGTAGTATCTCCTTTGATATGAACTTTGTTGAATGTGTATGTCAATGTCCTTACAACTTCTCTCTAGTAGACATGAGGTAGATTAACTTTCATCATCAAATTTATAGCTACATCCAAGATAGTTTTGTTCTTCCTTTCCATAACTCCATTCTAAGGTGTCCAGGGTGCAGACAACTATCTCCTTATCCCATTCTTCTCACAATAGCTATGAAATTCACCTGATATGAATTCTCCACCCTGATCTGACCTTAAGCATTTAATCTTCAATCTTGTCTCTATCTCAACTTTAGCTTTAAAAATTTTAAACTTCTCAAACGCTTTAGACTTATCCCTTAGTAAAGTAACCCACATCATTCTTGAATAGACATCAATGATTAGAATTGAATATCTATCACCCTGAAATTTTTTTGATTCTAGCATGACCATACAAATCGGTATGAATAAGATCAATAAAATCATTAGATTAATCTTGTATACTCTTAAAAGTAGTTCTAACTTTATTTCCCATTTGAGATTCCTTACATATTGGATTATAGGGCTTTACAGTCTTAGATATATCTCTAACTACCTTAGTAGAACTGATCTTCACAATGCAATCATAATTCACATGACACAACCTCTTATGCCATAGCCAACTCTCATAAATTTGTGCAATCAAACATTTCTTCTCACTGGAGTTCAAATGAAATATATTACCTTTAGTCTGTGTACCAGTTGCTATCTCCAATCCTGATCTGTTGATAATCTTGCATTTTCCATCCTTCAATTGTAACTAAAATCCCTTATCCACCAACTACCCTACACTCGAATGATTATGCCTTAAACCTTCAACATAATAAACATTATCATTGTTATTCTTATGATCTGATGATATTGTTCATTTTCCATTTATCATACATGCTTTGTCATCTCCAAATCTAACCAGACCACCATCAAATTCTTGCAAAGATAATAACTTCCTTTTATCTCCAGTCATATGATGTGCACATCCACTATCAATTACCCATTCATCCTTGTCTTCAATTTTAGTAGCAAGGTGTTCTCTTTGGGTACCAAATCATTTTCCTTGATAGCCAAAAATATCCATTCCTTTCCTTTATCGGATCCAAAAGCTTAATCTTGTGTTGGCTCATCATTAGAATCATTCACACCTTCCTCATCAACATAGTAGCATGATTTGTCTTTCATTCTCATGTACTTATGCTTGTTCTGATAATAATGGTTAGGCCTAAAAGATCTTCTAGCTCTTTCCTCAAATATTGAATTCCTTTCAAGACATCTAGATGCAAAATGACCTATCTTATTACATGCAATGCATTTAAAAGGTTATTTTCCTTCATACTTACTTCTTGTCTATCCTTTAGGTACTCTTCTAGCAAATAACGCTTCAAGTTTCTCAAACTCTTCATCTTCTTTCTTCATATCCTCTATTTCTTTCACATATAAATATTTCCAATCACTCTAGCCAATAGATGATGTAGATGTATGAAAGGAAGATTCAGATTTTATAGCTCCATAAGGTCGAAATTCCTCAAGGTCAAAAGAAGATAACTTCCCAACCAAGGTATCCCTATTAACATATTTTTTTTCCATAGTTCTCAATTCACTAATTGCAATAGCCTTCATCTTATAAGCTAGTGGCAAAGCTCTCAGTACTTTAGAAACTATTTTATCTTCACTCAAAGATCCACCACAACATTGAATTCCCAGAATAATCTCATTAGCTCTCTCTATAAATGCACCAATCCTTTTATCTTCTTCCATCTTCAAGTTCACATACCTCACCCAATAACCATCAAGTTTATAAATTTTAATAGTAGGGTCACCTTCTTTCAGAGTGTCCAATTTGTCCCATATAGGCTTTCCAATTGATTTGTCAGTTAGTCCCATTACTTGCTGATTAGAAAGTGAACACAAGTGATAACTTTCCAAAAAAAGATCTAAATGTCATGTGGACATAGGATAAGCTAGATGAACACGTCCTTAAGCAAAATCCAATTCCACACGATTTGGTGAAAAATTGCGAAGAAATGTAAAAAAGAAATGTTGAAACTACAAAACAAGAAATAAACTAACATAAAATGTTTTTTGGTTGATGCAAGATTGCCAAGAACCACGGATGCTCCTACATCATTATAATAGTTAATTCTCTTTAGCTTGGAGTTATGTACATTGTTTCTTAAATGATATCTTCTTTATGATGAAGATGCGTATCCTTGCATCTAGTTTTCTCCCTTAACACAACAAATTATGACTACGTTGACATCTTAAGGTAGGGCATGCATCAAGGCCTCCTAGCCTATTTTCAATTTAGGTTATGAATTTCCTTGCATAATGACTTTGCTGCTTCTCCTTTTCAATTCAAGTTGCAGATTTCCTTGCATAATGCCTTGGTTGGTTATCCTTTTTCAATTCAAGTTATAGATTTCATTGCATAATTCCTTGCTTGGTTTTCCTTTTTCAATTTAAGGTACAACTTTTCTTACATAATTATTTTCTTGGTTATCCTTTTTCAATTGAAGTTGTGAATTTCCTTGCATAATGCCTTGCTTGATTATCCTTTTTCAATTCATGTTATAATCTTCCTTGCATAATGCCTTTCTTGGATATCCTTATGCACTGTTTTGTTGAATAATTTTACTAGTATAACACAACTTTCTAGACCTTTCAACTCTTCCTTTTAGATAGGTTGACTATCATAACACAACTTGTTGGACCTCTAAACCTTTTTGTTTTTAATTCATTGGGGTGAGTTGACTAGAACAACGCAAATTTCTCTACCTTTAAACTCATATTTCTCTCTTTCTATGATGAGTGGACCTAGCATAACATAGCTTGCTACTGAAGTGTTCCTTCCTGCATAGATTACACAACATAACACAACTTATTATCCCATGAGAATTTGTACTTTCATGCATCACCTAGAATAACATGGCTTGATAGCCAATGGTATCCATTTTACCTCTTACTTTTCCTCTCATAGATCACCTAGCATAGCACAACTTGCTATCTCATTGAATTCATGTTTTCCCTTTTCTTTTCCCCATAAAATCATAGCATATCATACATTTCTAGTTGTTGGATCATGGTTCACCATTCGATGCATTCTCTTTCTCTCTCCATGTGACCACTTGCACTCTCGCAATAGCATTCTAAGAATGATATTAGTGGTTGATACATTTTGACTATTGAGGTCTCTTCGACTAGTTGATTTGGAGCCTTTTTTTAGTAGTATCCCCTTTGTGTCTTTTGTCTTGTTGTTTATGTCCTATATATTGTTGGCAACAATGCAACAAACTGAGAGGGGGGGAGGGGGTGAATCACTTTACTCAAAAACTTTAACTTAACTCATCCATAAATTCTAATCTTCTATTAAATATTAAAACAATAAATTAACACCATATAAATAACATACATAACACCAACATTTTTGATGTGGAAAACCCAGTTAAGGGAAAAACCATGATGGGAACCTACCCATAATGAGATAATACCATGTTAAGAATACGTGAAATATTACAATGGAGAATACAATTGCAGTAAAGCACACTGCCTAGAGCTCACTACTCAAAATAATAAAGGCTATAACCCTAGGGAAGGCTCACTACCTTACAAGAAGTCTTACTAACTTACAAAAAGATTCGGATGAACTGAAAAAATAACATCACCTCATTCTTGGTTATAGTTCAACTTAAGATCATAACACAAACTTTGTACTTTCACACTTCTTCACACTTCTTTAGACCTATGTTGAATAATTAAAACATTATTCACTAATCCATATACCGTACACAATGATTACAATATTTATTTATACATATCATCAACCTTGGATGAATATCATCAAGGTCGGTTCACCGCACATATCACAATTTACAAAATACAACACATGCCACAACAATGCATGCAGACCTAAACAATTTTGGCTAAGATATATTCTAGACCTAAAAATTATGGCTCAATCATCTGTAACACACCACAATCATGAATATTGGACAATACAAAGAACACCACTAGAATAAAGAAAATCTTTAATAGTGCACACAACTATCAATGCAGACCATCAATACGCATAGCACACAATATGGGAAAATCCACAAGCATCATGAATCACACATCAACAAATCAGATTACTAGAATCACCATCATCCTCTACCAGTTCTCAACAATATCAACCAAACAGACTGTCAAATTGAAAGATTCACTTGTGGACCTCCAAATCACGATCCACTCAAATGCATGACGTACATGAACATCCATAATACATCACACACATCCACAACCAAATATATTAAAATTTTAGAGTAATACATATCGATTTACAAAATACTATCATCACTAAACAACTAAAAAGAAAACCACAATATTAGATCTCATAACTCGACCAATTCTTCATTCTGACCTCTGAAAATTCTACTGAATCAACTAGAGATAAGTATCTCAAAACCCATTAATCTGCATCAGCTCATTTGGAAAACACTGGCTACACCATCTTAGTTAATCTGACTACACCACTCAAACATACAAAGGAATATGTTGACATCAATGACAACACATCACTCTACCCAACAATCATCCAACAATCTCCCCATTTGACATTGATGGAAAAATATGAATTTTAAAAGCAATCAATTCAAAGAAACAAATAAACTGTCAACAATCTCCCTAGAAATCACAAAGATCAGCTCCCCCTTTGATAAACAACTCAAATCACAAATCTTTGATTCTACCTCAAATCACTTCATGGTTTCTCTCATGCCCTTCTCCCCTTTGACATCAATGATAAATGCTCACTAATCTAAACTATAGATGTATAAATCTGACCACTTTCCTAAATGAATATTTAATATTCTTTTTAACCCCATTCTTCTATTTAATTAAATTCTTCACATTCATCTATTTAATTAAATGAATTACTCAATTTATTTAATTAAGTTCACCTAAACCTTTTATAGCATTTAATTAAATAAATCACTTTATTTAACTAATTCCCCTTTCTCCCCTTTTAATTAAATTTACACTTAATTAAATTGATCCTTGCAAGTAAATAAATCTAGATTATTTTTTTAAATCCCGCACTTGTATTTATGCAAGTTGCTTCTATTTTTGTTGAAATAAAGTGATTTATTTTAATTAAAATACCCCTCCATCCACTTGGATTGTCCTACATCTCCCACTTGCCTCCTAAACCACCTTCTAAATTCTTCTAAACCCTTCCAATTAGTCTAATCCATCTCCTAATTTTTGTCACATTCCTAAGCAAAGAGAAGCCACTTCTCAAAGCCTCCAAAGGCTTTGTGTCTTCAAAAAGTTAACCCTCAAAGTCTTCCAAACCATTAATGGTTAGCTCACCCATCCTTTCATGGTTAGAAAATTTATTTCTAACTCAACCTTCATCTAACCCAAGGGTCTCATCAAGCTTTCCTGGCTTTACCCTTGGTTATCCCTTTAACCCTTGCACAAGAGTTTACCCCCTGGATAAAAAATTTATCCAATGGATGACCCTAGCCTAACCTTAACCTTACCTCCTAAGGTAACCTTCATGTCTTCTCTAGCATTTAGTGCTTCTTACATCTCCTCTCAATCAACCTCTTGTTGACAATTGTCATCATTTCATTGGTGAGAATTGTGAACATGGATTAATTAACTTTCAATCCTGGCCCTTGTTAATATTACTCAATCTTGACCATCGATTGCCCTATTTTTCCTATAAATAGAGCTCTCATTCTCTCATTTGGATATCCAAGTCCTTTTGTATCAAACTTATAGTCATTTTGCTAGTGATATAGAAGTTTTATGCATCAAGCTTATAGTGATTTTACTAAGAATTTAGCCTTTCTTTGTTAACCATAATCGAATTTAGAAGAATTTTCAGTATCATAGCATATCCATGTTAGACTAGTATATCTTGTTAGCATAAGTTTACTAATCTTTTATCACAACATTATCTTCATACTAGCTTAATCATCCTAGTTTCAATATCATACATGTTTTAGGAATGCATTTATGCTTATAAAACAAACATCACTCATTCTTGGAGTTTTCATTCCTAAGACACTTTGCTCAATGATCTGAGATCAAGAGTGAGACTTGAGGAGTCCTGCGAGATAGAGAACAATGGGAAACCCTTTGGGAAGTTGAGTTATCTCAGATAGCTCCTATAACTTACACCAAGAGTCTCATTAGTGTGTGGACCTTTTGAAACTGACTTTCATGTTTTTGTCGCCCTCATTTCCCACATACATTTCTGGTACCCACCATGGGGCATATCCCCATAAATCATGTCATTTTTTATGTAGAAGCAAGATTGCAAGCACACGATAATGTTGTTTTAGCGAATCAGGACCTTTTGTTAGCGCATTCAAAGAAAACAATAGCGCTTCCTATGTACTGTTTAGCGTATTGGACCCTTTTCATACCACATTTAAACTCTTTGTTAGCACAAAACATTTTGGTTTCTTTCCTGCATATTGGGACAATAGTGTAGTGCATTCAATGACCAGTGTAGCACATAAGAGACTTTATGTAGCACATCGGTGACTTTCTGTAGCACATCTCTGCAGTAGTCCAGTGCATGACTCTGATAGAGAGAAAGTAAAAGTTGTAACCCAAGTGAGAAAAAAAATTAGGATTGTGTAAGCCCACCCATAGAATCTATATTTCACTAACATTTCTTATTGTAGGTCATTAAGGATTTCTTGTAGATTTAGAAGAAGTTAGAGTAGAAATTTAATTATTTCTAGCTTTTCAAGTTGGGTAAAAAGAATTCACTTTCCTTTAAGTTTAAAAAGAATCTCTTCTTTTCATTTTGGTCTTAAAACTTACATCTTCATTTGGGTTTTAAGAAGAATTTCATTGTTAGGTAAAACGAACAACAAAACAAACTCTTTATTTTATTGTAAGTTAGGAAAAATATTTCAATTTGGGTTTGAAAAGAATAACAACTTGCTTTTTAGTTTGCAAAAGGTAAAAAGAATCAAATTTTCCTTTGGTGCATAAAACAAACTCATTTTCATTTTACAAAGGATAAAATTGCCTCACTTTAATTTTTTGCAAAGCAAAAGAATTTTTCTTTTGTTGACCAACATCATGATTTCTTTTATTGACTAGGATTTCACTTTCTTAGATAGAAATTTTTTTTCTATAAAGGGTTAAAAATAACATCATGCTTTTTGGAGAAACCTGTCAAAATAGAAGTTAGAAAATCATTGCTTTGAAGGGTTAAAAAGAACACATGTTTTCTTTATCTCAAAAGTGGAAGGTATATGTTGTCCCTTTAACTAGGTGACGAAAAAGCCAAATCACTCTTAAAAGATTTCTTTACTTCAAGCATTTTACATCCTTTAGCAGGCATGCCCTCCCGAGTTTCTCTTAGAGCGCCATTAATGGCTGATGAGAGGGGAATGGCCTAAGTGGGAAACAAATTTATGGCCAAGTGTTCCAACCCACTATAATCAAATGTGGAGGCTGACGAATGTCCCCTTCAACAATTTTGATCAACGATTAACCTTCCCCCTATATCTTTAAGATACGTAAAACCTTTGTTCTAAATGTTGGCAAGTCCCCCAAGGGAGTTTATCATTGAAGACCGAACAAAAGCCTAATTAAAAACCTTAGCACTAGAAACTTTGAGCCAAGTCAGTAACCAGACATTTTCAACATCATAGTGCAAGGGTGGAGAAGAATCTTCCCCCAAGATTACTCACCATATATATCCCAAGATAACTACTCAATTGTGAAGCAATTCACTTTGAGTTAATTTTTCAAAAAAGGCCAAAAAATGGGTGCCCTCTAGGGGGTGACACGGTTGTTTGAGCTAACAGATTATCGATACTAGTGGGCTATGATGTTGTTGATGACCCTTGAATAAAGAGTCTACTTTATTTGTCTTACCTGTTATCTAAACCAGTGAAAACATCGAGGATTTGAACCCATCCTCATAGAACATACACTACTTGTCTAGCATAGGCAAAATTTGTAATCTCTTTTATGTGGTGTGTTTGCAAGTTAATTTTCAAAAAGTCATCCATCAAAAACACAAGTATTAAAATTCAAAAAATGGCATAAGCAAAGAAATTAGGACAGTTAGCGCATAGGAGAAACATCCTAGCATGTAGCAACCATTCTATAGCACATTTGAACCTAAACATAGCGCTTTCATCAGTCATATTAACGCATAACCAATATCATACTTGTAAAACTTCCAGTAGTACTTTTCAGCATCAGTCTAGCGCATTAGGACATCAACTTAGCACATTCAAGGCATATCGTAGCGCTTTCAGTCCAAACAATAGTACGTAATAAGGACATATTAGTGCACAACTCATCCAAAGTGGACAATTTTAAATAATCTAAAATAGCGCATAGGAGAAGCATCATAGCACATAGAGAGCTTTTAGTAATGCATATTGAACATTATTTAGCACATTTGGTCTTTGTTCAGGTGCATGATCAAAATTAGGAAAAGCAGAGAGCAAATCAGTCACTCCAGAAATTTTTTATCAACAGTCTCAAATATTGTTTCAGGTCCCTTAGCAAAATCAACAGCCATACTTCGAATTTGATCATCAATAGAAAAAATTCCAAAATCTAACAAGGTGCTTTTAGAATGAGTTTTTCAAATCTTAAACTAGATTGAGATAAGACTTCATCCAACAAAATCAGGAAGTATCAAAAACAGTGATCAAGCTTGTGCCATCTAACAAATTTCTATGAAAACAACATACCTAGTTTAATCATTAAGTTGTCAAATCAAGTTTCCATATCGAGAAAATTTAATCCATATCATTGGATGCACTTTGTTGTGGAGGCAAATCAAGCTGAACCTCTACTTCATAAAGTAAACTTGAGTTTTCAAATGAACTATCCAAATCCAACAGCAACATTAACCTTTGATCATTTGTGTATGACCACTCTTCATATTTTGAGAAGAACAAGTATTCATCACAAAAATAAGTTGAAGAAGAGACAAGCTAGTTATAAATCCCTTGCAAAAAGGAATAAATTTATCTATATCAATCACCAACTCTTTGTATCATATCATACATTCTTGGGTTACATGCGATTGTATATCCAGGAAAAACAAACGAGTTTGACAAGGAACCTTTGAGAAGTGGAGCTTACATTCAGAAAGCGACATTCAACCAATGCTTAAGTCATGGATGGAAGATCAACCCTAATTTGTTCCCACTATTCTGTATCACTTATAACAAAGATCAACCTCAACCCCCAACACCACCAAGAACTCCAATAGAAGAGGAAGAATTTGTCTCGGTAGAAATTTACTAAATGCCTGTTGTCACCTGATCTCAAAGAAAAACAAAAAAAAGGAATCACAACTAGAATCAAGTATGGGTAGAATATTATCCAATCCTTTTGATGAGTATGCCAATATGGGTGAAACAAAGATCACCGAATAAATTCTCCAAGAGTGTCAAGAAAATGCAGCCTTCTAAAAATTGGTGGAAATACTTATTGAAGAAGACAAGGAAAAATATATACTCATGCTAACTAGCAAATGACTTAAACTTCCTGAAGATTTGGATACCGAAAACTTAAGGAATATAGATGAAATAATTTTGATAACAACATCTAGAAATTATGCCTATCAAGACCAACAAAGAGAAGAAGAAACACATTACCCAAAAAAACATACATGAGAAAGGCAACACCCATGAACAAAACCATGCCCACAATCAGGATAATCTCAATTAAAGAGAGAAAGCTCTTCCTCAAAGTACAAATTTACCCATGGTCACTCTCACACAACAAATCCAAATGCTGCAAAGACAAATGCAAGACATGCAACAAGGAACTATAGTACGATACTCCTTGGATGAAATTTGTCCTTATCCTTTTGATAGGAGATTGAACATGGTACATTTTCCCCCAAATTCAGATATACCAAAGTATGACAAATAAAATGGTAAAAGTGATCCACTTGATCACGTTCAGGAATTTTGTATCACGAGCCTTGAGTTTTCTCATGATGATACTTATTTAGTGAGATTATTCCCAAGAAGTTTGGGAGGGCAAACAATAGAGTGGTTGTCTAAACTTACACCTCCCATTAGATCATTTGATGAGTTGGTAAACAAATTTATCATGCAATACTCCTATAGCATTCAACATGCAATCACCATGTTGGATGTGTGTAACACCAAATAAAAGAACAATGAAACATTCATGATGTTTATTCAGTGATGGAGATGCATGGTTTCGAGATATCATCGAGAGGTGCCGGAGAAGAAAAACATGGAAATCTTCATTGATAATTTGAATAGTGAGATGAGTTATCGACTCAAACTCAAATGCGTAGCATCTTTTGCCAAGTTGATAGAAAATGGAATCCAAGTAGAGGAAGCCTCCATCAAGAAAGGAACATTAAAGCTCTTTAAGGAAGGTGTTGGTTCATCAAACACTAGTACCTTTAACAATCAAAACAACAACAACACTTTAGACAAATCTAGATTTTGGATAAGGAACAAAAATGTTGTTAATGATGGGGTAGTTGATGCTAATAATGTGAAGTCTAAACAACCAATTTTGGTTTTTATCAAGCAACCCTCCATCCAGCAAAGATCAAAAAAGTGTTAACCAAGGCACTAACACTTATCCACAAAATACCAATCAAGGAAATCCAACATCAAACACCAACAAAAACTACCAAGGAAACAATAATAACCAAGGCAACATAATTAACCAAGGGAATAATGAAAACTAGAGAGGCAACACCAACACTTTCCTATATCGACGCATTTATACACGCTTGGGGAAAACCTTAGAATCAGCATTTCGAGAACTATTAGAAAACAATATCATCACATTACCAACCATGAGAAAATATGAACCTCAGATCAAACCACCCTGGTGGAATGACTCACATTTTTGTGATTTTCATCGAAAAAAAGGACATCACACAAATGATTGCATGATGCTAAAGAATATTGTCCAAGACATGAACGATACAGGCCATTTAAAAATTGAGTCACAATATGAATAGTTACCATGAAGCCTTTAAAAATACTCTTCCAAATTACAACAAGGGAGGAGATTCATCATCAAATTATACTAGAGGAGATCCTATAAATCAAATATATGAGAACACCATCAATCACATATCGATAGGTGACAACCAAGTGAATGCCATAAAAATCAAGGACAAAATGTCTTGAGATGGAACACATCAACATCAACAACTCTCCCCAAGACTCAGTACAACTTAGTTGATCATCTGCAACAAACTCCTATTCAGATATCCATACTTGAATTGCTAAAACTATTGCCAAAATACAAAGATATCTTTGAGCAAGCACTTATCGAGACAAATGTTCCCAAAGATCTGGACATTATTTGATTCCAAGCCATGGTGACTCATACGACAGGACCCCATAACTTTCCCTTTCTAAAAATGATGATGTCTCCTTGAATCATCCGCATAACACCTCGGTCCATATCTAACTCTGAGTCTATAAACACCAAATGAAAAGTGTTAATAGATGGAGGAGATAGTCTCAATATCTATACTTCAAAGCCTATTTGTGCATTGGACTTCTCTGAGCAGTCTATTGATCCAAGAAAAAAGATCACCATCAAAGCCTATGATAATGAAGAAAGGTTATCCAAAGGAATAGTAATACTACCTATTCAGGTAGGACCCATATGAAAGGACACCATGTGCCAAGTCTTTGACATAGACTTAATATACAATATTCTATTGGGTCATCCTTGGATACATGAAGTGCAAGCAGTACCATAAACATATCAGCAATGTATCAAGTTCTCGTACAATGGGCAGGAAATTTCTATATCAATAGATAATAACCCTTTTCAACATTGCAATGCTATGGGGGCAACTCAAGACAACCTAGTTCCACACATCAAGGAGGCCCAAGCTTCCTCATGTTCTAGTCAACATCAAGAGGAACTCAAGTTTTTATCCATAGACTTTAAAAAAAAAATGAAAATCAACGACCAAGGCATGGGGGAGTATTATTTTGAACCCTTATGTCTATCAAAATTGCCAACATCACCAAAATCTTATGGGAAACCTTCTGCATCAATGTGTCAAACAACATAGTCCATCGCCAAGTTTGATGGTAAATTTATCAAATTGGGCACACTAGCTAATGAATCAAAAGAGAAAGACATCCTTAGTTGGCTATACAAGGATGAAGAAGAAGTTAGAGCTGCTACCATAGATGTGGCTATACCAACAAAACAATATGAAAGTGGGTTCTAGATCATGCAATAGATGGGACATAAGGGAAAAGGACCTATTGACAAGTGCCAAGAAGGCATTATAGAACCCTTGAAACCTCCTTCACAATTTGCAAAAGATAAGACAGGATTGGGATATGTACAATATGTACTGCCTCGACAGAAGAAAAATAACTATCAAACACCTCAGTGGAGAGAAAATAAGAAATATGATAAAAAATCATGGCAAGAAGCACTACACCAAGCAACATAAACAATAAGGAATGAACAAGAATATCAAGACCACAAGAGATGACAAGAAGAGCTAGCCATTCAAAGGGAAGAAGCTTCTTGCAAAAAAGTGCATCATGTGCAAGAACCTGATCAAACGAAGAAAGAACCATCACCTAGAGAAATTTCCACTCACAAAAGAGAAATAGTATATGAAGAAATACAAAGAGTACAGGCAGGTTCTGATTCTGAATCAGAGCAAGCTACCAAGCTAGTGTAAATCATTAGTACTTTTCTCTCCATACAACATACCTATCAACTATGGTGAGAGAACCTGGGACAATGATTCAGAAATAGATTGTAATCAATATGAATAGGATAGATGTTTTGATATCATTGAAGACATTAAGGTGGATACCATCCACTCATACATATCCTTTCTCAGGAAGGAAAAGGCTCAGAAACTCGACCACTTGAATTTGGACCACAACATATCTCGAAGCTAGTGAGAATGAGTAGCGATAATATGAACAAGGATACATCAAAGATAATACCATCGAAGACATTGACAATATCATAGACCTAACTAGCATCCCAAACAACTATAAAAATGACTCTATCATGACACTTACCACGAGCTATCTCAACCCACCGAATGACTCCTTACCGCTCTTATTTCCTGATCTCATAGACTAAGAAGAACCTGAACACCATGATCTACCAATATTCTCAGATGATGAATCCATTGTCCAATACCTCTATTTAGTCAATCACAAACATGATCTACCAGCAAACAAAGTAATGATATCTGCAATCAGGGGCATGCCAAGTCTCTTAGTCACAAAAATGAAAGAAAGAAAGGATATAATGGTGAAAAACCAGTCAATGGTAGTGTTAGATCCCCAAAAAGTAAAAATAAAGGATGCATCTGAGGGTGAAAACCTTTCTAAGGCACCTAAATATGGGAGACTTGACACTCTTCCAGAACATTATCAAGAAAGGTCACCAATATTGATTGAACCAACTCAATCAGTAAACATCAGTACTGAGGCAACAGTCAAAATCATACATCTAGCATAATCTGAGATAGAAGAAGAACAACCAAATTTTATCATATTTTTGAAAGAAAAGAAAATCAATTTTGCTTGGTCATATGTTGATATGCCCAGAACAGACCCAAACTTAATCATGCATCATTTGTCCATCACTCTAGGAGCTAATCCAGTCAAGCAAAAAATTAAGAAAAATGAATCTGCATGTAGCATTATTTGTCAAACAAGAACTAAAGATGTTGCTAGACGTTGGATTCATCCAACCTATACACTATGCTAAATGGATTTCAAATATTGTACCGATTTCAAAACCTGACAAAAGCATTAGAATATGTACATATTTTAGAGATGTCAACAAAGCATGCCCAAATGATGACTTTCCTTTATCGAGAATTGACATAATTGTGGATCTAACTGCATACCATGCAATGTTATCATTAATGGATAGCTTCTCATGATATAATCAAATCAGGATAGCCCCAGAGGATCAAGATAAAATTGTGTTAACCTATCCATGGAGAACATATTGTTGTAACGTCAAGGCTTTAGGCTTAAAAAATACAGGGACAACTTATCAAAGAGCCATGACGACAATCTTCCACGATATGATGCATACCTTCATGGAGGACTATGTGGATGATTTACTGGCTAAATCATTCAGCCAATCAAACACCTGGGCATATTAGATTGGAATATTTCAAAGATTGGAATATTTCAAGGTCAAACTAAACCCTAAGATGTGTGTCTTCAGTGTCACATTAGGAAAACAGTTAGGCTACATTTTATTAGAAAAGGGCATTGAAGTAGATCCAGCGAAGTTATAGGCCATCATGGAAATGCCACCTCCCAAGAGCAATAGCCAACTCATATCTCTACAAGGATGACTGCAATCCATCAGGTGATTTATAGCCCAACTAGCAGATAAATGTCTCCCATTCAATCATCTTCTCCATAAGAATATACCTTTCAGATGGGAAGACAAGTGTGCAGAACCATTTTACCAACTCAAGCAATATCTAATGAATCCACTAGTTTAATTACCACCAATAGCAGGAAAGTCGCTCATTCTCTTCATCTCAACAACAAAAGTATCATTGGGGGCACTGCTAGCACAAGAAGATCAAGAGGGAAAGGAACGAGTTGTATATTACACCAGCAGAACCTTAAATGAGTATGAGATAAACTATACATTCATTAATAAGGCTTGCTTGGTAGTATTATTTGCCTCTCAAAATTTTTGTCACTACATGCTAGCCGATACAATCAAGCTAATAGAAAAAATTGATCCTCTCAAGTATTTACTCAGCAAGGTAGCTCTTACAGGTCGATTGGCTAAATGGGTCATGATTCTTAGTGAGTTTGATATCCAATACACAGAACATTGGACTATCAAAGGACAAGTAATTACAGATCAACTAGCTGAAGAACCACTGCCTGATAAATAACCAATGCAGGTGGAATTTCTAGACATGTCCTTACTGCTACACCCAAGCAATGGACCTTATACTTTGATGGGTCCTATATCCAACATAGATTGGGTGTCGACATCTTGTTCATCACACCCGAAGGATGCACAATTCCAAGATCTTATAGACTGATGTTTCCATGCACAAACAACATTGTTCAATATGAAGCTTTGGTGATAGAAATTGAAATTGTTGTGTAATGGAAAATCTCAGAATTGAGAGTCTATGGAGATTCCCAACTAGTTATCATTTAGATCAACAATGAATATTAGACAAAGGATGATAAGCTTCTTCCGTACAAGAGAATTGTGGATGATTTCAAATAGTACTTTGTACACATCACCTTTGAAAAAATACCAAGGTGGAACAACAAAGCAATCGATGCAATGGCTCCTATCTCTTTAGTACTACAAATTCTAGAGAATCAGAGTCATTATGAGTTCCTGGTAGAGCAACTATTTTCCACAGCATATGATAATTCCGCATCCCAACTCATCTATTCCATAACTAGTTCGGACTCCCCTCTATACAAGACAATCTATAAATATCTTAAGAACAATACCCTTCTACTCGACCTATCTTGCAACCAAAAATGTAGTTTCATCCAGCAAGCCACCCACTATACCTTTACCGCGAACACATTTTACTATCGAGGTCTATATGGTACTTTTCTTTAATGCCTCAATCATAATGAATCTGACTATGCCTTGCATGAGCTTCACAAGGGTATCTGTGGTACGCATTCAAGTTATCCTACTCTCATGAAGAAACTTTTGAGAATGGGATACTACTGGCCGACAATGGAGAAATAATCCTATCAATTTACAAAGAAATGTCCTAAGTGCCAAATTCATGGCAATCTTATCCATGCACCAACATAGGAGCTATAGCTGTTTACCACATCCTAGCCTTTCTGTCAATGGGGACTTGATTTAGTAGGGAAAATTCATCCTTCTTCTTCAAATGGACACAAGTTCATTATCACTACAATAGAATATTTTACAAAGTGGATTAAAGCAGTTCCAATGACCACTATAACTGGAAAACAGATCACCTCATTTATTCTCAATTATCTCATTTGCAGATATGGCATTCCCAATTTCATCATCATAGACAATGGGCATCCTTTCAAAAATCAAGATGTCCAAGAGCTATGTGAATGATTCAAAATCCAACATCGCTTCTCCACACCTTACTACCCCCAAGCGAATGGTCAAGCAAAAACATTTATGAAAATCCTTAGTAAAATGGTAAATGATGTAGGCAAGGATTGGCATGTACAACTCAATCCAACACTTTGGGCATACATGACTAGTATTCAAACACTTACAGGGGCTACACCATATTCATTAGTGTATGGGTCAGAAGAAATTCTACCTCATGAGGTAGAAATCTCATCTCTCCAAGTATCTTTGAATGGCCTCATACCAAATGATGAGAGGAGTATCGAGTCAACAGGTATCATGAACTAGAGCTTCTAGATGAAAAATGACAACATGCCTATGACCATCTCATGGCATAACAACAACAAATGTGGAGAAGCTATAATCACAGATTCACCCCTAGGGCTTTCAAAGTCGATTATCTTGTACTAAATGAAAATCCTATAAATCAAGAAGATCAAGAAATGAAGGAGAAGTTTGAACCTAATTGGTTGAGTCCCTTTGTCATCATATCAGCTTATGGATCAGGCACCTATTGGTTAACAACTTGAGAAGGAGATATCCTCAATGAGACAACCAATGACATCCATCTAAATAAATTCTACACTTGAGTCATCCAATGCACGGAAAAATCAGAAAAATACAAAAAAATAAAAAATTCAGAAAAATACAAAAACATCCAAAAATAAAAAAATCAAAAAAATCAAAAAGTGCAATAAAACAAGCAGTGAAAACCTAGCAATAGGCGCTATCTGTGAGAGAATGACCCCTCTATCTATCAATGCTCATATCTTTGAACCATCTAAGTCTCAGCTAATGGCCATCGCCCAACACTTATGCACGCAACATTATCCCGGACATACTTAGCATAGTCAGTATCCTTAATTATCCAAAATCAGTTCTCTATATCATATCCCACCATGGCTTAGTGATCAAAATATATATCCACATCGATAGATATTTGTGACTAGGGGCAGAAATCCTCTCACTTTAAACATTCTGACAACAAAATGACAAGGATTGCAACATGCTAAGGAAACAATGTCAACAACTGCTCATCAGGATAGAAAACAAGACCATTATCCAACTAAAAACTTTAACACACACATGATGGATGATTTTTTGAATTATGATTTTTTTACATATAGCATGATGTTTTAACTATTTTGAATCTTAAATTTTTAAAATTTAGATCTGCTGAGCTACTCAAGGACACATTCAGCTAGAGAAGCAATGGAGGAATTTGATATTTTTCTTTTGATTTCTGCCTGCGAGGCGATCATTCGTATGGTGCAAATGTTTCTTGAGACATGATTGGAAACATATCATTGAAGACATTTTCACTTTGCACATACAAATGGTTAACTCTTGTCTATTTTACACAAGAAAAACTTAGGTCATCTTGGTTCAATTATACTTCGACGGTTGTGTCGTCTTGCAATATCAAAATCCATGTAAATGTTACTCATGTTATTATGGTTCAATTTTACCATAATGCTTGTATTAAATTCCAACATACCAAAATATCAATGATGAAACACCAAACATAGCACAAACAAGTGGCTACACAGGAATGACAATGACAAAATCAAAACATGCACTTAGTTTCATATCATTTTAAATTTCACACTTAGTTGCATATCATTTTAAATTTTGCACTTAGTTGTATATCATCTTAAATCTTGCATTTAGTTGCATGTAATTTTAATCATGCATTTAGTTTCATATAATTTTTAGTATCATCACATCTCACATTATTATCATTATCATACATCTCATTTTTAAGATACATCTCATAAATCAATGTAATCAATGCAATACATCATCACATTTTCGCTCTTCTCATCATGAACAATACATTAAGATCATAATAAAATCAAGAACATTTATCTAAGCATCACATCATCATCATAGATTCATCATATCAAAGCATATCATAAAGTATAATCATCAATAACACATCACATGTGGATCAGAGAAAATTAGTGCCATATACATATACATCTCTAAAATGGTCAAGATTTACAAGGGATATCATGTCTATCAAAATACAAAAAATGATAAAAATACAACAGAGACTACTCTCTCAATTATGACTATCTCTTGAGGTTGATGGTCTAGCAGTAGATGTCCCAACTCCTAGATCTCCATCAGCTAGATCACGTCAGGAAAGCCCCATAACACCTCTTCTCTCTGTCCTCATATGACTACGACTGAATGGACTAGATGCCACTATAGCATAGCTAGGAGCTCTGTGATCTCTAGGGAGCACCTCCTCGTATGGGCACCTATAATACTTAGCCTCCTTGGCCAAGTACTATATCTCTCTTAGCATATCCCACATCGGGGCATGATTTGTCGCTCTAATCTATCAGCAAGATCTTGTGCCCGACCATAGTGCTCTCTCTCTACATCCCACTCTACCATAATCTGCATAACTTGGCATTTTTCCACTAACACCTATCCTTGCAACTCCTGCACTATGACCTATAGCTCTCTAATCTATGAATCTTGTCAATGAGTGGGTACCCTAATCTAAACAGGTACCTGTTTCATGACCCCACCCACACTTGTCTCTATCTAAGGTGTCGGTGGAGGTAGAAAATCATATCTCCTCCTCTGGGTAGGTCACCTATTATCCTTCATTCCACCCACCACAGCTAGCAAAGCCTCTACCCTGCCAACCCCACCAATACCTAGAACGAGTCTGCCTCCTCTATCCAAACCACCACCTACTCCACCACCTCTTCTCCCTCTATCTAACCCATGTCCTCTACCCCTATCTCTAGCTACTCGACCAACAAAACCTCAACCACCTCCTCCTCCTCCTCCTCCACCATCTCAACCTCCCTCTCCTATCTCCTCTCCCTCCTCATCTCTCCATCTGAATCCCCCTCGCCTTTGTGGTTCCTCCTCCTCATCATTATAAAAATAAGAAATCATCTCTGTCAGATTAGAAATACATGCCACTATATGTGCTATGAAGTACACTGAGAACTCTTATGTCCTACCTGCATACACAACCCTAGCCCCATAATCCCAGATCTGCCCTGCCAATGTCATTTACTCTTCCATTGCTAGTACACTATCCAAAGTGGGTCCCCACTCTGGCACATCCTATCGCCAATGACCATATAAATAATCTCCCTGTGGCATCCCCTGTTATCTACCATACTGCTACTAAACACGGCTATGCAGAAATCGTTCAATGATAAAAGGCATCTGCCCGATTAGATACCTCAACATATACACATTGGGCATCTCTAGCGCATCCTTTTTCTGTACCTCATAATCCATATATTGTCTCCAAATGACCATATCAATGTCATCTAGTACCCTCTGATAGTGCTCCAGTTTGCTTAGCTTATGCTGGACAACTACACCTATATATCCATAAATGTATGCCCGACCAATTGGCCTATCCCTACCTGCAAGTGGTCTTAATGCAGGAATGTGATCCTAGGTCCACACCTATAGAAATGTCACCACAGTTGATAAACTTCTTGTAAAGCGGAAAATCGAACCCTAGGTGTTCTCCCCCACTCCAAGGAGAAAGGGGGTCACTAGGATTGACGGTTTTCACTTAGGAGGGACTTTACATTCAAAAGAGGGGTTGAAACCCACAAGATCCAATCCCACACAATGCAGGATTGGATTCTAAATGAGTTTCAAGGGTTGAGACATCAAGGATACCCTCTTTTGTAAAGAATGTAGATAGAATGATTGAACTAGGAATGCATGTAAAGTAAGAAAGATTCGCTTATAAACAGAGATAGGGATACGGGATGAAGCTGGGGACCTAGAATTAGTAGTAAAATGTCGAGATGATGCTGTTCTACAAATTCGAGCGAAAGTTGACGGGACGATGGCGCCCGACGTGCACACGGTCCTCCGAAAAATCCGCGAAACGAAGGGGGATTTGTTCATCTCTACACAAGGGTTCCAGATCTTCAATTACAGCCACGTACCTACAACCTACACATAGAAAAGAGAGGACGATTGGGGGGTTAGGGATTAGGGGTTTGCCTTTAGGTCAAACCCCAGTTTTGGAATTAACCAAGAAATGAGAATGTTGTAAATGTAAATGTTTGTAATGTAAACAAGTACTGATACCTTGTTGTAAGAATGTTTGTATTCTTACATGCGAAGGTGTAAATGTTGTTGTATGTTGTATGTGGTATGTGATCTCCTCTTCAATGATTGAATCCTTGTCTTGAATGCAACACCTAGCCTTGAATGGAGACTTAGAATGCTCAATTGCTTGAAGGAATGCTTGAATGCTTGAATGTTTGAATGTTTGAATATCGCTTCCGCCTCTTGCTTGCATATATTTTCCTTCCTCCCTTTCTAGGAGAGGAAAAGTAGTTTATATACTTGTCAATTAGGGTTGAAAGACTGATTTTTCCGACCTTGGGCCAACCAGGAAACAATATTTTCCAATTTGAAAACTTAAAGACCCAAAGCCCCATAAGAGACCGGGCCCAAAATAGGGCCAGGGACCAGGGTGTTGGGCGCCATGGTCCTGGGGGACCAGGGCACTGGGCGCCCTAGTCCTGAAGGACCAGGGCGCTGGGCACCATGGTCCCACCTCCGTGGACAGCAGGGTGCAAGGAGGATCAGGCCAGGGTGCTGAAAAATGTAGTTTTTGGTGTCATGAACAAATTTTGGGGTCTCCATTCAGGTTCAGTGTTGTGTCGCCATTGTGAAGACCCAAATGCAGTCGAAATTGCAAGTGTCGCAATTTTAGGACGCTACACTTCTATATCCTAGATATACCACCTGGTGAAGCTCTATGTAAAGGTGGGCTAACATACATGACCCCCATGCGAACTTGCATCCCTACGTCACCATGTCCTCCACCACCAATCCCCATCCCATGACTAGTCCCTTTGACCTATGGTCGAGACAAACAAAACCACCAATGAAACCCGCTAATACCGATGGTAGCAAAGCATAACTAAAATCCATGAACTCCTGCCATGGGATCTCATATCCACTGATTTGATCATCTAGGAAGATGCGACAAAGAGCCTCTATCCTACCCTCCTCAGTATTATCATACGATAACAAGGCCCCAACCATGGGAATCCATAGAATTCGGTAACAGTCCTTTGGTGTGACTGTCATCTCGGCTGTAGCCAAGTGGAAGGTGTTTGTATCACTATGCCACCTCTCTGCCAAAGTTGTAAACAAACCCCGGTTAATGATATACTGAGCAATTTCTAGTAAAGTGGACAACCCACATCTCTCAATCACATCTATGTCAATCGTTGATAAGTGCAAAATCAATGACCATGGTCTCAGAAATCGCTCTCGAGACTGGAGCACGCCAAGCTCTGCTTGCATAACAACAAGTGTCCATCATCAGTTCCCAAATCTATCTTATATATCCAATCAAAGAAAAATCAACTTAAAACAACAAAGCATCAAATCAAGAATCCATATCGCAAGAATCAAATCTAACTCATATAAAAAATCCGACCAATATCGAGAACTTAATCAAGAACCATATCAAAAATCTGACCCATATCGAGAAATCAATAAAGAGCCATATCAAAAATTAGACCCATATCAAGAAATCAATCAAGAACCATATTGAAAATCTAACCCATATCAAAAATCTGACCCATATTGATAAATGAATCAAGGGCCCATATCGTAAATCTAACCTATATCAAAAATAAAAGACCCATATCGGAAGCATCAAAATAGGAATCATATCGGAAATCAACAATCGGGACTCATATCGGACATCAAATCAAATTCATATCGAAAGCCAGAAATTAAAGATCCACATCAAACTCAAAATTAGGATCCACATTAAAAAATCAATCAGCTTGGCACTCCATATCAACAACAATTCATATTGATAGAAACAAACTCCACTCATCATATCAGAATCGGACATCATCATAAATCAGGCAAAACATTGGTTCAAGAACCATAGTAGAACAATAAGTAGGCACATATCAATACCTAATCCATTTATGTCATCTATCTCACCTGTGATGCATTCTTCAAAAGCTTTTTCACCAATTTTGGACCCTACGCCTTAATCCAGGGTTCCTAAGTGCTAAGCTGCTAATCATGCACTATCCTTTTCCATGAATGTGCTAAAAATAATACTCTACACACTAAATCCCCCCACGCACTAACTTGTCACTCCACTGCATTACCCTTCTAATTGCATGCGCTAACCTACCCAATGCACTACCCTATCTACCCCATGTGCCTTTTTGCAGACGTTATGCGCTAAATCTATCTATGCACTAACCTATCCTACTGGAGTGCTACCGAAAGCTACTCAGACACTAACCTACATAGGCTAACCCTACATGCTAACGAGTCTAGCATATGCGCTATAAGACCTAATCTACACGCTAACCCAATAATTTTCGATGAAAAAATTGAAAACATGATCAAAACAACCAAAATCAATCACAAACATGGAGAGATTTTGATTACTTATAGGTGGCCCATAGGCGACGGGTCTCCAGTATTGTTGGATGCACTCAAATTGGTGCAAAGCATATGGAATCGACATCTTCGTCAGAGCTTAGCTATCGCAATCACAAAGAGACAAATGTGCAAATGATAAAAACCAAATCACTTTTTACCTTTTAATATGGTAAAATCAACAAGGTTAATAGGTGGGGCATGTATTTTCCTCACTCTTCCATGTTTAATTTTATCAACATCATTATCGGGAGATGAATCAATCAATATGAATTCAACACAGCCAATATTCTCATATTGCAATAAATTGAAAAATGCTCATCAAATCAACAATTTTTCAAAAACCTTGATTCATCTCCTGAGGAGGCATCATATCGATATTTCAACAAAAACAACATATTCGGAAAATCTTTCTTTGAATTGACATGTGCACACATGCCACTTCAAAGAGGGGGAAAATGTAGATGTATAAAGCTAACCACTATCCTAAATGAATATTTAATATTCATTTTAACCCCATTCCTCTATTTAATTAAATTTTATTTAATTAATTTTTTCACATTCATCTATTTAATTAAATGAATTACTTAATTTATTTAATTAAGTTCACCTAAACCTTTTATAGCCTTTAATTAAATAAATCACTTTATTTAATTAATTCTCATTTCTCCCGTTTTAATTAAATTGATCCTTGCAAGTAAATAAATCTAGTTTATTTATTTAAATCCCCCACTTGCATTTATGCAAGTTGCTTCTATTTTTATTGAAATAAAGTAATTTATTTTAATTAAAATCCTCCTCCATCCACTTGAATTTTCCTACATCTCCCACTTGCCTCCTAAACCCCCTTCTAAATTCTTCTAAACCCTTCCAATTAGCCTAATCCATCAACTAATTTTTTTCACATTCCTAAGCAATGAGAAGTCACTTCTCAAAGCCTCCAAAGTCTTTGAAATGCATTAAAGGCTTTGTGTCTTCAACAACTTAACCCAAAAATGCTTCCAAACCATTAATAGTTAACTCACCCATCCCTTCATGGTTAGAGAGTTTCTCTCTAACTCAACCTTCATCTAACCCAAGGGTCTCATTAAAAATTCATGGCTTTACCATTGGTTATCCATTTAACCCTTGCACAAGACTTTACCCCTTGGATAAAAGATTTATCCAATGGATGACCCTAGCCTAACCTTAACCTTACCTCCTAAGGTAACCTTCATGTATTTTCTAGCATTTAGTGCTTCTTACATCTCCTCTCAAGCAACCTCTTGTTGACAATTGTCACCATTTCATTGGTGAGAATTATGAACATGGATTGATTAACTTTCAATCCTGGCCCTTCTGAAGATTACTCAATCTTGACCATCCAATGCACTATTTTTCCTAAAAATAGAGTTCTCATTCTCTCATTTTGATATCCAAGTCTTCTTGTATTAAGCTTATAGTCATTTTACTAGTGATATAAAAATTTTATGCATCAAGCTTATAGTCATTTTACTAAGCATTTAGCCTCTCTTTGGTAATCATAATAGCATTTAGAAGCATTTTCAATATCACAACATATCCATGTTAGACTAGTATATCTTGTTAGGATGAGTTTACTAGTCTTTTATCATAACATTATTTTCATACTTGCTTACTCATCCTAGTTTCAATATCATACATGTTTTAGGAATGCATTTGTGCTTATAAAATAAACATCATGCGTTCTTGCAGTTGTCATTACTAAGCCACTTTGCTTAATGATTTGAGAACAAGAGTGAGACCCTAGGAATCCTCCGAGATAGAGAACAATGGGACATCCCTTGGGAAGTTGAGTTATCTCAGATAGCTCCTATAACTTGCACCAAGACTCTCATTGGTGTGTGGACCTTTTGAAACTAACTTTCACGTTTCCGTCACCCTCATTTCCCGCACACATAAACATTTGAACCACGACACTAACTACTCCCTCTGAGTTGCATCCTCACACATCAATTTGAATCACAAGATATCTAATCCATGCACCTTAGTTCTCATCAGGAGGGGCAATCACCCCTAACTTCTCTCTTAGACACTCAAATGTATATCTAGGAAAAGGATTTGTAAAGATATCTACAATCTGTTCCATTGTAGATACATACTCCAATATGACTTCCTTCTCATTCACCTTCTCTCTCAAGAAATGAAACTCAATTGATAAATGCTTAGTCTTGGAATGCAACACTAAATTCTTAGAAGTATTGATATCACTTGAGTTATCACAGTATATAGCAATAGACTCATCACTAGAAATGTGCAATTGCTAGCAACAATAATGTATTTAGCTTCTGCATTAGGTAAAAACACAACATCCTACTTGTTACTCATCCATGAAACCAACTTCTTACCCAAAAAGAATGCAACACCACTAATAGTCTTCTAGTCATCAACATTACTTGCCCAATCAACATCTTTAAAAGCACTCAAAGTGAAATCATCACTCTTAGAATACTACAAACCAAAATCAATGGTCCCTTTCAAATATCTAAATATTCTTTTCATAGCTACAACATGAGATTCCTTATGATCATCTTGAAATGTAGAAACATGACACAGAAAATTAATAATATCAGGTGTATTCTAAGCCAAATACAATAGTCCACGAATGATATATATATATATATATATATATATATATATATATATATATATATATATATATATATATATATATATATATATATATATATATATATATATATATATATATATATATCTGGGCTCATTTTCTTTAAGAGAATCATCATCTTTTGTCAATTTACATATAGTTACCCTAAGTGTACCAACAAGTTTTAAATCTTCTAAGAAAAATATCTTCAACAATTCCTTCACATACTTGCTTTGACATATGAAAATACCTTTATCTATTTGAGAAATTTTCAATCCCAAGAAACATTTCGTTTCACCAATCATAGACACTCAAAACTCATTCTCCATATCATTGGTGAACTTCTTGCACAAACTAGCATTGCCTCCAAAAATAATATCATTAATAAAAATGTTTTTTCAATCCCAAAAAGAATTTCATTTCACCAATCAAAGACATTTCAAACTCATTATGCATATCATCAACAAATGTCTTGCACAAACTAGCATTGTCTCAAAAAATAATATCATTAATAAAAATGTTGTCTTGATCAATCTTGAGATACAGATTACTATCATCAATACCTGTATTGAATCCAAGCTTCATCAAATACTTATCCAATCTGGCATACTAGGCTCTAGGGGCTTACTTCAATCCATACAATGCTTTCTTCAACTGGTGAACCATATATTTTTCATCTATTAACTGAAATCGATCTGGTTTCTCTATGTAAACTTCTTCTTCCAGCTCACCATTAAGAAAGGTTGACTTGACATCCATCTAATAAACCTTGAAATATTTGTAAGAAACATAGGCAAGAAACAATCTAACAACTTCAATTCTAGCCACCAAAGTAATAGTCTCTTTATAATCAATACTTTCCATCTATGAATATCCCTTTTAAACAAGTCTTGCTTTATTTCTAACAACTTCACCTTATTTATTCAACTTATTCCAAAAAACCCATTTAGTTATAATTATATTTTTATCGTTAGGTCTAGGAACAAGAATCCATGTATTATTCTTTTTAATCTTACTTAATTATTCTACCATTGCTTTAACCCAATTTTCATCTTTACAATCTTCATCAACATCTTTCGTTTCAATCTTAGAAATCAAACATATATCCTCAACAAGTCTTTTTCTAGTTATCACACCTTTATTCTTATCAACAATAATCTCGTTCTTTGATTGACTCAACCTTACATACCTGGGAGACAAGATTTTCTTAATTTTCAAGCTCTTGAGTTCTTACATCTACATTAGCACCAACATTAGCTTCTCCTTGATTTTCTATCTTTTCCAGATGAATCTGAATTTGGGTCCAAGTCTGTATTTTCTTCCCTTTAACTGAATTAACATCCTGATCATTAGAATTATATCTGAAAGATCTGATCTATCTCACATTTCCTTCATCAACCTTCACATTAGTACTTTCAACTATCTTTCTCAATCTCTTGTTATAATAGTGGTTGGCTTTACTCCCAGTAGAATAATCAAGAAAAATTCCTTCGTCACATCTAGCATCAAACTTCCCTCGATCTTCATCTCTTTTAATATATCATTTACATCCAAAAATTTTGAAATACCTAACTATAGGAGCATGATCAAACCATAAATCATAAGGAGTCTTACCAGAATCACCTTTGATATAAAATTGGTTAAGAGCGTATAGTGTTGTAATTATATCTTCTATCTAATACACATGTAGAATATTTCCTTCAATCATCATGGTTCTAGAAACTTCTTGAATTGTTCTATGTTTCCTCTCCACAACACCATTCTACTATGGTGTTCTAGGAGTAGATAATTGTCTCTTTACACCATTCTCATCACAAATTGTATTAAACTCATCGAAAGTGAATTATCCACCTCTATTTGATCTAAGACACTTTAGCTTCAATCTAGTCTCATTCCCAACCATAGCTTTGAAAATATTGAACTTATCCAATGCTTCAGACTTCTCCTTTAAGAAAGTAACCCACATCGTTCTTCAATAGTAATCAATTAGCAACATGAAATACCTGTAAAACTACAAGTTGTTACTACTTATCAAATTTTCATTAGTTTCATATCCAAAGTCATACTATATTCTAGTCAGTTAGTATTACCGAATCATGCAATTGGTACACACAGAGAAGTCGGTATGAATAGTCTAGTCAGTTACTGAAGAAAGCAGTCACAGAACACAATATTCACCGAGCTATTTACCGAGTAAAGTTTCATGGCTACCGAGTGGTAAAGTTAACTCACCGAGTTGACATTCACTGAGTGAAACATTTTACTAGATACATTGAACCTGGACATGCACATGAAAACGTGTTACAAGATCGAGGCACATCTAACCATTTTTGCGTTGGAAATTGCACTATGAGATTGTGTATGATTACAAGGCCAATCTAACCTATGAGATATTTTGTTTAGTTATTCATTCGAAGAATCTTTTTGTAAGATCGAAGCAATGAATCAGATCACCACTTTAAGAGATCTTTATATACAACATGATTCTAGGGTTAGAAAGATGAGATGATATGATGTGATATGAGATGCAATGAGATAGCAGTGTGTATGCATGAAGGAAGACTATTAAAGAGACACAGAGAGGTCACTGAGAAGGTTATCAGTGAACAGTCGAAGAACAGAGTAAACAGAAGGGTTTACCGAGTTTCATTATGGGTTACCAAGGTATGCTACAAGCTAGGTAATCTTATTCAGAGCACATAGAATCTGCTTTAGCATTTTAGATGTAAAGTTGCAGATATTTGTATTGATTATATTGTAATATTTTGAAGTTGTAAGAGAAACCTTTAACAGGGTAAAAGACTCTAGCCAAGTCTGTAAATTGTAAATCCTTTAACCAGGTGCTACACTTATATTGTCTTGTAAAAATCCTTTAGTAAGGTAGATCTAACTTATCTTAATACTCCTAACAGGGTAAGCTATAAAAAATAGCTAAATGTAGCTCTAATCGAGCATTCTTTATTATTGCAGTAGTGAAGTTGTGGGTGCCATCCCCACTGCAGTTTTTCTCTCTAACCAAAAGTTTCTGCGTGACCAAAATATATGTCTTATAGAGTGAATCATGTATGATTGTTGTCTATTGATTATAGTTTTATTTTATGTTACTGCACTATTATGTTTATGCATAGCAGTAAGGTTATTATAAAGGAAAAGTTTTGGAGTACTGATTCACCCCTCCCCTCTTAGTACATTAGCTTTCTATATTGGGCCTAACAATTGGTATCAAAGCTTGAATCTTGGAAAATGGTTTAACTACCTAAAGAGAAAGATCTTAGCAATGGAAGGCTACAAACAATCTTGAAGGATTGTATATCTTCAAGAAGAGTTGGATAATGCAAATCAAGTGATTGCAGACATGCAGAGGCAAATGCAAAAATCTCTGAAAGTAAGGAGAAGATTATCTGATGACTTGCAGGATTCTCAAGAGCTAGTGGAACAAATCGAGACATCATCTGAGAACAGTATATCTGAAGAGACTAAAGAAATGATTGGAATGTTGAAAGAAAAGAACAAAGCATTGGCTAATCAACTAAAAGCAATGAAAAGAGAACATGAACATTTCAGTACACAAATGACTCAAAATCTAGATGCATTAAGGATAGCTGAGGACAAAGCAAGAGATCTTCAAAGAGAGAAACAACAACTTGAAGCTCTAGTATCTAAAAAGGATGATGAATTCATAAGGTTAAGTGGTATTCAACAAAATATGACAGATCAACTAGGTTATGCACATCATGAAGCAATTCTAAAGAATGATGAAAATCAATCATTGAAACTTGAAGTATCAAGGTTGACTGGTAAACTTGAAACAGAAAAGAAATCCAAAGAATCATTGGAGAAAAGTTATGAAGCATCAAAGATGTTGGATGAGCAACTGAACACAAGAAGACTCTACAAAGATGGAGGACTCGGTTACAAAGGAAAAAACTCTACCGCAAAAGGAATTCATACTATCGAGAGAGGAGAATCATCAAAACAAGCTGGAAAAAGGAATAACATCAAAAGGAAGAAGCCTATTTGCTACTACTGTGGAAATCAAGGTCATACTACCAACATATGCTAGATCAGAAAAGGTAAGCAACCGAATATCTCTAAGTCCAATGGATATTGTTATAATTGCAATAAATATGGTCACATACCTAATCAATGTAGGACAAAGATTGTTAACAACCATCAGAAGGCAAAATTCAATGGGTTTTGTAAAAATTGCAATAGATATGAACATAGTACCGAGAAGTGATGGTTTAAGCAAAAGAACTACATGAAGTATCCACACTGAGCAAACACTGGAGGTTACCGAACTCACACAGATCCTTACCGATAATATGTAGCAGTACCATGGGATTACAATACAAGGATATGGTGCGAATGTTGTGGAAGATATGGACATATAAGTGCCAACTGTTTTATAAGGTTTGGAATGAACAACCGGAGATCATGGGGAAATCCCGGTATGGCATGTTTTCATTGTCACAAAGCTAGACATTTAGCTGGAGATTGCAGAGATCAATCGAGAAGAGACACTGAAGAGATAAAAGAAAAATTCAAGATGATTTGGAAAAAGAAAGAAATTATGTCTGATGAAGAAATCACCTTACCTACCGAGTTAGGTGCACCTATTTCAAATTAGTCAAGAAAAGGTATGAAGGGACTGCATTCCTTAAAAGTTAAATCATAACATTTCCTATTTTATTATGAACAAGAATTTAAAATCTGCATAGTTAAGATGCAATTAGTCAATTTGCATACTATACAGGAAACCTGTCAAGTCGGTGTATATAGGAAACCTGTCAAGTTAGTTAACAAAGCAAAGTTGGGTACTCGGTGAAAACAGAAAATATAGTAAATCGGTAAAAGGTGAACCAAGTACATTTAATATCTTGACCTACCTTGCACAAAGCCCAATAAGGTATTTTTGAGTACTTAAAAGTGTTTTCGCAGTCATTATCATTCACCCAAGTTTTCGAGAAGTAGAGAAGAGCGAATCAAAGTGATCAAACTTCATTCAAAGTGAATTTTGAGGTATTTACATCAATCTATTCACACTGTTTAGCTGGTTTTTGATCTATTCAAATTGCTAGTGTCTACCGAGTGTGAAGAGTAAGTCACTTGTAAACCCTAAGGATAACTTGTCAAATTTTACTCGAGATATACCATGGCGCCCAAGATCCAAGACCCTGTAGTTGTCCAAAATGTGGAGAAGCCATCTCTGAAGTATTCCCTAACTCCTAAAGTCACCTCAGAACCGGATGATAAACTGCATTTTCACTCATCTCAGATCGAGTCTTATTGGTAGAAGATGTCAGATTCTTTACCAAGTGCCGTGTTGAGGAACTCGGTCATGTAGAGATTAGTGACACATATGATGAACTGTGCACTAACGGCAAACTGGATAGTAAATTTGAACATATCAGAATCAAGGGATTAACTGAAGCCCTAGTTTATCCTCGTGTGTTCAAACCCCAATGGGTTAAGTTTGTATTGAGCAGAGTACATAATGATTTCATGTGGCTACAAGAGAAATCGTTCAAGATCACGAAGGAAGTCATTCACCTGATCAGTGGATATCCCATCTACAATCATGCTCGTGCATAGAAAATGATATCACAAAAGGAGCTAATTAGTCTAACTAGAGTAGAATCTGATTATCGAGGACTGAAATTGAATAATGTCACTGATGCTGAACTAAAATTTGCAATTAGAGTTATTGGTTACTGTTTCTTCCAATCTGCAAGGCAAAACAATGTACCATGTGCTACAGTGGACCTGGCCTACAAAATAGTAAAGAAGGGAATGAAAGTAGACTTATGTAAAGTGCTACTAAAGAACTTATTTGAGAACCTGAACATAATAAGGAAGCCAAAGAAGAACAACTCGGAAAACACACTAAAGTTCGGTTCACTACTTGTTTGTATGTTTTTCTATTTTGAGAAGTTCTTTCCCTGAGTCAGTAAAGTAGTATGGGAGCTACACCGACCTATCACCCATCAGATCAATGATTACATCAAGAAGTTAGGAGATAACTTTAATGATATCATGGATGATTATTTTAGCAAATTCCAGGAGAAAATGCACAACAGGTACAGTATTCCACCACAGCTGGTCGAAAAATACAAGGACAATATATGTTTTGAAGTTGACACTGATTATTTCTATGTAAATGTTGTTGAATCGAGGGTTCAATCGTTGCAACCAATGGGTTATGAAATTGATTATGATATCACATAGCAACAAATTGATGCCTATCTATCATCGCCAAGGCATGCAACTAAACTAAGGTATGGAACCTATGAAGAGGTGAAGGAGAAAGTAAAAATGAGCATTGTAGTTCCTAAGGCTACAAGAAAAGCTACAAAGATGATAAAAGCTTTATCTGAGAAATTCAGAGAAGAATCCTCATCTACACCTATCAAAGGATATCTTTCCATTACCGAGGAAGAATCAGAAGCACAGGAGGTTGCAATAACATTGAGCACAGAGTTGCCAAAGGGAAAAGTTCTAAAAAGAAAGAAACAGGACATCACAAAAGCCCTGCTGATTCCACCAACAAAGAGACCCAACACTAGAGCATCAGCTGCATCACCGAGCAAGAAACAAAAGATTGTTGTCATTCCTAAGGTAACAAAGACTTACAAGAAATCTACTCAGAGACTCATATTGGCAAAAGAGTTGAGTGAAATAGAGTCTGATGATGCAAACAAATTCCAGATTGTGAAGAGAAAAAAGGTAAACATTCATAGTGTTGAAAACTTTTGTGCCAATCTTAAAGAATACGGAGGATTTGCAGGATTTAGATATGTTAAGTATGAGTCTAGGAATAAAGATGAGAAATGACAGATTGAAGAAGTTGTCATATGTACACTTCTAAAGTTTCGGTTAGCACAATTAGAACTAGCAAAGTCACTTCCGAGTGAACTCTACTCACATATTGATAACAGGTGGAAATATGCAATGGATTCGGAAAGACAAATAAGAGAAAGAAGTCTTGTCCATTTATTTCCTGACATGTCCGTAGCTGAAACCAAGGAGCATTTGTCCAAATACAATTCAAAATTTCTTTTGAAATTGAGAGTCTTAAAATTGATGAATGGGCTATATATTGATGTGGAGAATGAGACTAAGGCCAAGTGGCAGGAGATCTTCAAAAAAAAGGATGTTGGTGAACAATCTCAAATTGAAATTGTTGATGTCACTAAGCAAGATCTAGATGTCACTAAGCAAGATCTAGATGTCACCGAGCAAGGTCCAGACCCGGTTGACACAATACAAATTAATGAATATGTAATGGATGAAGCCGCACAGGAGCAGGAAATGATTGAAGGCACCACTTATGCAAAACTTGTGTCTATTGAATCAGTCTTAGAACAAGTTCAGCCTTATCCGCCGGTGAAGCCACTAGTCCCAACCAAAGCTCCCAAGGACACCGAACAAGTTACCGAAGGTAACAAATCTAAAGCTACAAAAGATACAAGTAACAAATCTGAAGCTACAGCAGACACAACCAAAGATCAAATGTCTCAAGCATAGACAAGCACAACAAATATTACAGCTGAGACCCCTAGCATCGAGACATCCAAAGACACTGCAACTACTATAGGAATAGTCCAAAGTGTTGCATCTATCGAGCAACCTACCAAGGGACAACAAACCTCACAAGCACTTGTCTTAGTGCCACAGACCAAAGGAAAAGAGAAGAAGGTGAGAAAGCATGGTTTTAAATTTGACCTATCTAAACCGATCGTGTTGCCCAATGTTGACATTTCCAAATTAAAAGGGCAAGCACTCATTGAATTCGGTGAACTATGCAAAGAAAAGGCTGAACAGGAGAAGCAACTGGCCATATAGAAAAAGAACAAGGTACTTCAAAAGGTTAGGACACTGCTCACAGAAATGCTACCATTAGCAACAGTGTCAACCGATGCAGCCATCCATATTCAGTTGGATGATCTCCTTAATCAGATTGAAACATCTGGAGTTGATGCATTCGAGTACCTAAGAAAGCTCAAGGCTAAGGAAGTCCAAAAATCAATTGTTGTTGGCAAGGTAAAACTTGTCAAATTCATTGCTGAGTTGTCCCCTCAACTCAAGCACATTCTTTATTTATTCCAGAAATTGTGTACATTTTCTTTATTTATTAAAGATATCAAAAATAAAACTGATGCAATTGACAAAGAGATCACCGATCTCTCATCCAAGTTGACCACTGAGCCTAATTCAGTTCAGAATTTTTACAAAAAGCTACAACAAGTCATGGCACAATAGTTAGAACTGAGGAATGAAGAGCATAAAATTAGGATGGATATAATGACCCTTCAAACATTATTCCTTCCTCATCTCTCATCAGTATAGGAGTAGCTCAACTGAGCTACAAGCTTATCAACTACACAAGAGGGAAGCACTCTTGATGGCTTGATATCACTCTTATCTGATATTCAAGCACAAAACTCATTAGTGGAATGTCTCAAGGACTCACTCTCAGTCGCCCTCACTGATGCCTAGACCAAGTATAAGACTATTTTTGATCAGTTATCACCTCTAGATGCAAATTAAGTTTTTAATGTTTGTCAAAAAGGGGGAGTAATATTATGTTACTACATAGAGGAAAGCCCAGCAAAGGGGGAGTAATTCTACACTTGGAGAGTAGTATAGTTTTGATAACACAATTTTGAGTATTGTATACAAGGGGAGTATACCGAGCAGAATATACAAAGCATTCAGAGCACACAAGTATAGAACAGAACCGAACATGCAAAATTCAGAGTTATGTACAAGATAATGATAAGGGGAGTATATCTGCATATACTATTGACTATTGTACATATTGTCAAGTATAGTCATTTTGTCAAGTATACAGTTTTTTGAGTTATGACTTTGTAAGTAGTTTTTGTCAAACATCTCAACTAATGTCAAAAGGGGAGATTGTTACTACTTATCAAACTACCATTAGTTTCATATCCAAAGTCATACTATATTCTAGTCGGTTAGTATTACCGAATCATGCAGTCGGTACACACAGAGAAGTCAGTATGAATAGTCTAGTCGGTTACTAAAGAAAGCAGTCACAGAACACAGTATTCACCGAGCTGTTTACCGAGTAAAGTTTCACAGCTACTGAGTGGTAAAGTTAACTCACCAAGTTGACATTCACCGAGTGAAACATTTTACCAGATACATTGAACCTAGACATGCACATGAAAACATGTTACAAGATCAAGGCACATCTAACCATTTTTGCATTGGAAATTGCACTATGAGATTGTGTATGATTACAAGGCAAATCTAACCTATGAGATATTTTGTTTAGTTATTCATTCAAAGAATCTTTTTGTAAGATCAAAGCAATGAATCAGATCACTGTTGTAAGAGATCTTTATATACAACATGATTCTAGGGTTAGAAAGATGAGATGATACGATGTGATATGAGATGCAATGAGATAGCATTGTGTATGCATGAAGGAAGACTATTACAGAGACACAAAGAGGTCACCGAGAAGGTTATCAGTGAATAGTCAAAGAACAGAGTAAACAGAAGGGTTTACCGAGTTTCATTATGGGTTACCAAGATATGCTACAAGCTAGGTAATCTTATTCAGAGCACATAGAATCTGCTTTAGCATTTCAGATGTAAAGTTATAGATATTTGTAATGATTATATTGTAATATTTTGAAGTTGTAAGAGAAACCTTTAACAGGGTAAAAGACTCCAACCAAGTCTATAAATTGTAAATCCTTTAACCAGGTGCTACACTTATATTGTGTTGTAAAAATCCTTTAGTAAGGTAGATCTAACTGATCTTAATACTCCTAACAGGGTAAGCTATCAGAAATAGCTAAATGTACCTCTAACCGAGCATTCTTTATTATTGCAGTAGTAAAGTTGTGGGTGCCATCCCCACCATAGTTTTTCTCTCTAACCAAGAGTTTCTGCGTGACCAAAATATATGTGTTATGGAGGAAATCATGTATGATTGTTATCTGTTGATTATAGTTTTATTTTATGTTACTGCACTATTATGTTTATGCATAACAGTAAGGTTATTATCAAGGAAAAGTTTTGGAGTACTAATTCACCCCTCCCCTCTCAGTACATTAGCTTTCTATATTGGGCCTAACACAAGATTTTCACTCTAGAGGGACCACATATATCAGTATGTACAAGATCCAATAATCCATTAGAATTATATTATTTTCTTTTAAAATAAACTCTTATTTACTTCCCTAATTGGCATTCCTTACATACCAGATTAGTAGGCTTCATTATCTTAGGTAGATATCTAACTTCTTGAGTAGAACTTACCTTAACCATGAAATCAAAATTCACATGACACATTCTTCTATGTGGTAATCAACTTTCATCAATATGAGAAATCAAACAACTTTTACCACTAGTATTGAAGTGAAAAATATTACCTTTAGTCTTAGTACCTGATGCCATCTCGGTTCCAGAGCTACTAAAGATCTTATATTTGTAATTATTGAATTGCAATTGATATCCCTTATCTACCATCTAGCCAACACTTAAAATATTATTCTAAACCTTCAAAATATAAGACATTATTAGTGTTATACTTACCATCAAGAGAAATAAAACCTCTACCATGGATCACAGAATCTTTGTCAGCATGAAATCTAATAATACCACTTGCATACTTTTCAATACTCATAAATTTACTCTTATCACTTGTCATGTGATGAGATCAACCACTGTCAATAACCCATTCATATTTTTCTTCAACATTAGAAGCTAAGTCTTTTTCCTTATTGATGTAGCTAGTAGAATCAGTGGATCCCAGATCATCTTCCTTAATAGAAATGAACACCCATGAATCTCTTGAATTTCTTTTCTCATAATCATCATTAGTCATGCCTTCTTTAGTAGCATAATAATACTTCTTCTGATATTTAGACTTGTAACACTTAAATAGATTCTTAGGATTTCTATCTCTTTTTGTACACTTAGAAGAAAAAAGTCTTATCTTATTATGTGAAAAATATTTAAGAGGCAACTTTATTTCACACTTACCAACACCTTTAGGCAATCTTCTGGCAATAAAGGCTTCAAGCTCTTCAAGATATTTGTCTTCTTCTTCCATCTATCTCATCTCTTTCTCATATCTAGATACTCTTGTATAAATTTCTCCCAAGTCATATCTCTGCTTCTCAAATACAATAGATTTGAATGCAGATTTAATCTTAGGAAGAGAGTCACCAAAGTCACTCAACTCAAAGGAAACAAGTTTACCAATCAAGATGTCTCTTGTAATTTTTTTCATAGTTTTTATCTCATCAATAGTAGTAGCTTTGTGTTTGTAAGCAAGAGGCAAGGATCTCAATGCTTTAGCAACAATCCTTGATTCTTCCAATACTCCACGTACACATCTGGTGCTCAATACAAGATCATTCACTTTTTGCATAAAGGATGTAATGTTCTAATCTTCACTCATTCTCATCATCTCATACTTTCCCTTCAAACTCTACAAACTAATAACTTTAACATGACTATCACCTTCATACAAAGTTTCCAGCTTCTTCCAGATCTCATGAGAAGTCTATAATTCCATCACATTAGTCATCTTAGAATTAGTCATGGAACTTAATAATGCTTTCTTTTCTTTAATATTGAATTCAAATTCCTTTATTTCATCTAAAGATGTAGGACCATTCGAAGGAATACCATCCTAGTTCTTAGTAATCTTCCAATAGTCTTGACTGATGCATCTCAAATGAGATTCCATCTAGTTTTCCCAAAGAGTGTAGTTGGACCCACCAAACCTCATAATTTCCTTCTTAAAACAAAGGGTTTCCATCCTAGATCTCCTCTAGTGGTCAAGCTTCTTCTGGAGGATCTAGCTCTAATACCAATACTTGGAAACAATGCAAACAACTAACAGGGGTGGGGGTGAATCAATTTTCTCAAAAAGTTAAACTTAACTCATCCACAAATTTTTAATATGATATTAAATAATAAAAGAATAAATCAACACCACATGAATAACACACATAACACCAATATTTCTTATGTGTGAAAGCTGATTAAGGGAAAACCCATGGCGGGAACCTACCCATAATGATATAATACCCTGTTAGGAGTAAGTGAAATATTACAATGGGGAATACATATGCATTCAGGCACACTGCTCAAAATGAGAAGGGCTATAACCCTAGGGAAGGTTTTGCACAGTGTGCTTCTTTGGTCTCCTTGTGTTGTACGATGCAAAAATTGGGTTTAGGACATGGCTTAAGCACCTCCCGTGGAGTCTATAACTATAGTGGTTGTATCGATCATAAATAGGTCGCTCTTTTGGTGCAACAAAAACCACACTTGTAACAAGTGGTATCAAATGTTGATCACAGGTTTAAACCCCTCGCTTGTGCTAGCGAGGATTGTTGCAAGGTTTGTACCATTTGTCTCCTTGTTCTATGCAACATAGGGCTTGGACTTGGGACATGGCTTAACCACCTCCTATGGATTCTATAAGTCTACTAGTTGTATCGGGCATTAACAGTTAGATATTTTGGCACAACAACAATCACACTTGCAACAAAAGGCTCATTTCCTTTCAAGAAATCTCACTAACTTACAAAACATTCAGATGAACTAACAAAATAGTATCTCCTCATGCTTGGTTATAGTTCTAGTTAAGCTTAGAACATAAACTCTACAATTTCGCACTTCTTCACTCTTCTTCACACCTTTTTTGAATGATTAAAACATTACTAACTCATCAAGATACCTTGTATAATGATTATGACATTTATTTATACTTATCATCAACCTTGGATGAATATCATCAAGGTTGGATCACCACACATACAATTTACAAAATAAAACATATGCTACAACAATGCATGTAGACCAAAACAATGTCAGCTAACACATAGTATGAACCAAAACCAACACCACAAACAAAAAATACCAACAAGAATTATGCCTTGATCATGTGCAACATGCCACAATCATGAATGTGGCATAACACAAAGAAGACCACCGAAATAAAGAAAATCTTCAATCATGTGCACAATGATCAATGTGTACCACCAATACACATAGCACATGATCTAGAAACCTCAACAAGAAACTTGAATCGCACTACAACAACTTTTATTACTAGACTCACCATCATCTCTCTAGTAGAGCTCACGAACATCAACCAAATTGACAATCAAAATGAAAGATTCACTTGCAGACCTCCAAATCATGAACCACTCGAACTTAGGATACACATAAACATCCAAAACACATCCCACACATTTGTAACCAAATATATTACAATTTTGGAGAAATACATACCGAATTACCAAACACTATCATCACTGAACAACTGAAAAATGAACCAAAATACTGGATCTTATAACTTGATCAATTCTTCATGTTGACCTCTAAAACTTTTATTGAATCAACTAGAGATAAGTATCTGAAAACTCATTAATCTGCAACACACTGAGAAAACCAACTTTCTTAATCTGACAACAACACTGAAACATATCGAGGAATATGTTAACATCAATTATAACAAATTACTCTATCTAACAATCATCCAACATGTATGTCCATTGTTTTGTTTTTTGTGTCCTTGCATATGATTGTATAGGTTAAGGTCCTAATATTTATTGGCTTGTTCCCTCGAATTTAGTGATGTCTTATCTCTTTGTGGTTTTGATCTCTATTTCTCTTTCCTTCTACTATTTTATTGTGAGTATGTGCATATGATCATACTTCCACTAAAGTGGAGGCTAGATGTAGTGTTGTAATGTGTAACTCTACATAATTTACACCATTTCTTGTGCCCTTTCTTTAGTGTGTCCCATTTTGGCTCTCTCTCCCTATCTATTTTTCACCCTTTCACCTTGAATTTGATGTCATCTATCTACACAAATAACTTAGCCTAAGCCTCAGATTGTCCTACTTGGTTAAATGCTTGTTTTCCCTATTTTTGATGGACGAAGGTGCGTATGGTATCCTATTCCAAAGATCTGAATGCCCAAGGGGTACTAATCCTCCTTAGATAGGAACTAACTTTAATGTGTCTAGTGGATTTCCTGCCTTGGTGGTTTTAGTTCTATATGTCACAATTAGATCATTAGAAGTCACCTTAAAAAGTAAATTACGTTGAGAACCCTATTTAAGAGCATTCTTCCTATTCATTTTGATAACCATGATCATCCACCTACATCCACTATTCATAAGTCATCAAGCATCTTCAATCATTTAAGATAACTTTATTGGCATATGCTAGATTTGGTTAAGTGTTGTCATTTATGTCAACACTGTATCCCAGTTGGACCCATCCCGGTTAGACTTAGTGTTTAACTTGGTTTTGCCCTTGATTAAGATCTAGTATGATCAGATTCATGGATTCAGTTTTGGATTCTTATTTAGGATGGTTATATTCTTTCCATATTCTATTGGTTCATGTTTTGGTTCTCTGGTTACTATAACTTATATTATCAGTTAATAATATTGGTTAGCCTTACCAGTTAGCGATATTTGATGTTTTTTATTAGATGATCTTGGTATGGCTTATGAAATCGGTATCTATCACATTGAAGGTTCTTCTTGATCGTATTCTAAGTATCTGGTGACTTTGCATTGGCTGACGTGGTGTTATGCTAGTCCTATTTGGATCCAATTAGACCTTATTTATTATTGCACTAAGGGTTTCTACTGGTTGGTGAAATGTGTTGTATTTTGGTCTTAGTGGAATTTTTGATAGATAAATTATTTAGATATTTGAATAAGGTCCATGCTATGTAATGTAAATTATAATATAGGTTTGGTGGTATCGTGTGATATATTTTTTATAATTACTGTTTTTGGGTTTAGGGTTTAACCGACCTTATCAATATGGTTGATGATCTGTATTTATAGTTGACTTATTCATGTAATTGGGTATGGTTTTTGGGATTGATGGTTATGTTGGCATTATGCAAGAAAATTTTATGTGCAAATAAAATAATATCTTCCAGTGAAGGGATAAAAAATATTTGGTATTTGAGGGCAAACACTCTTCATTAACCGAAATTGTATCAAGCATTAGTGGATGCTACTTTCACAGTTCATTTTCTATGGAGTGTAGTCCAATATTTTGTAAGTCAGTGGGACTTCTCTTTTTGGGATGAGAAGGGAGCTCTAGGCTATTTGACTGATTGCAAGTGTAATCCCCATTGTAATTATTTCACATACTACTATAGAAGTACTATTTGATTGTCGGTAGGGTTTTCCACATGAAAATATTGGTTTCATGTGCACTATGATTTCATGTTTTATCTTTCATTGTATCCTGCTCTGATATTAATCTTATAATTTGCATTTAAAACTAATGTACTTGTGGGAAAATTTATTCACCCCCCCACTCTCTCAATTTTCTCTCAGCATCATATTATTCGAACAATTGGTATTAGAGAAAGGTCCTCTTTACAGAAGCTTAAATTATTGAGGAGATTGAATGACATTAGTATCAAGTTATACATTCAACCCCTATCAGAATGAGAGTCTCAGATTTGATGGTACAAATTACAAAATATGGAAGGAGAAAATGAAGATTCATCTAAGATGTCTTGGAGCTGAAGTTTATGAGATAGTGGATAAAGGGTATATACCTCATTATCCTAATTCTGGAACACTGACACTTGTTGATGAACAAAAGAGAGAGGAAAATGATGTTGGAGAAAAAGAAGCATTATTGAGTGTCTTATCTAATGAAAAGCTATTGAATGTCATAGAGTTGGAGAATGCAAGGCAGATCTAGTTGAAGCTTGAAACTATTTATGAAGGTGATCAAGAAGAAAATATTGCTAAACTTGAAGGTTTTCAAGTGAGATATGAAACTTTGAAGATGGAAGAAGATGTTCAGATTAGTTCTTTCATGGATAGAGTAAATAAAATTGTCATGGGAATCAAATGTTGCAATGGATCAGTTAGTGAGTATGAGGTTGTCTCAAATATTCTAAGAGTTCTACCTCTGGCTTATAAGATGAAGGCTACTGCAATTAATGAACTTTAGACAATGTCAAGTACCCCTGTTACCAAAAATATTTTACTCGGGAAATTGACTACTTTTGAACTTGAGGAACTTGAAGATCAAAGTGTTATGAAAACTGAAACTGCATTTTAAGCATCTACCTCTGGTAATCAGAAGATAGATTGGAAGGAGTTGTATAATAAAGATTTGGAAGACACTAAAAGGGAAGATAGAGAATTTGAAGAGTTGGAAGCCCTGATTGCTAGAAGAATTCCTAATGGACCGATTGGAAGTAAGTATGAAGGAAAAGGACCTTTTAAATGCTTCTCATACAATAAGATTGGCCATTTTGCTTCTAGATGCCCTAGAAGAGCTCCTAGGAATCGTGAGATATTTGTGAATAGTTATAAGCCTAATTTGGAATATTAGAGAAGACCTATATTTAGAAGGAATAAGGATAAATCATGCTATTTATAATGGTGGAAAAATGGTGAATGATAGATCAAGAGGAACCTACCCTTTCCCTCAAAGAGAGATGAGAATTTCAATATTGATTACCCTTCTAACACATTTCACCATGTTATATTGGATAATTCACTAGATTCAATTACTCCACATGAATATGGTAGATTCAATTCTAAATGAATGGGGAATGTCAAGTTTATTCCTTCTTCCTTGTTTGATATGGAAAGGAATTGATTGAACTATGTACTACAAAAGTAACAAAGAGTTGATTATAACTTGATATTGGAATATGGTATGAAGTTGTGCACCTAGATCTAGTAGTAATATGTCAAGATGAAGTCACCCTGCAAATTTGAGAAAAATTCGCCCAGACCGTGGTGGGAATGTATACATTCCTCCGAAAAATTTGCAAAATAAAAAGGGTTTTTCCGCCACTGCAAACAAAGCCTAAATCTGAAAGTACAGCTACACACCTGCAACCTACACACATAAAAGAGAGTAAAATGGGTTAGGATTGGGGGTTTTCCTTTAGGTCAAACCCCAATTTTGGGATTAACCAAGTAATGAAAAGTAGATGTAAATGAAAGACCGAATTGTAAATCACCTCAAGGGAGGTTGTAGTAGCAATTTTGATAGAAATACTTGTGTGGAACCAAATGGTTAAATCTATCTCCTCTTTAATGGTTGAATCCTTGACTTGAATGCAACACCTAGCCTTGAAGGAGGACTTGAGAATTCTCAATGCTCTTGAATGATTGATCACTTGTGCACACTCCAATCTTTTCCAACTCCAACCTATTGATTTTTTTTTTAACTTTCGCAAATGAGAGGATGGATTTCGCTGAAATACATGTTGGTGGACTTTATTTTTCATCACGTGCTGACATCAGGGGAGTTTCTCGCTCGATGCACAACCAATAATGTAACCCTAGGAAGGGTCTTGCCCAAATAAAGGGTAAGTATAGGTGAGCCATGCCCCTAGGCTGGGAGGACAAGGGTGCCACACCTCTCTCCAAGGGAGGACATTGGTGCCACACTCCTTTCCTACCCATTTCTCTAGGATAGAGTGCCGATGGGGTGATGTCGAGGCCAAGGATGAAGTTGTTTCTGAGGGTTGAGTAATCTACGGTCTCTGATCAATCTTTGATCAGGCTAGATGATTAAAATTCGCATATGTGAGGACCCTAATGTAGTAAAAAATTGGTAGGGTCATAATTTTATGACACTACATTTAGCCCCCACTTTAGCAGGAGTATAAGCATACACCAATACTAGTGGTAAAGTACAAGGAAAGAAGATTGAAAGAATTTTACCATGTCAAGGAGGCAAGATGTGCCAATCCCCCAGTGGAGTTAGGATCTTATGACTTTGATAGACAAAATAAAAGGGAAGATCGAGAAGGGGATAACCATGACTGGAAGTAGAAATGTTACCTTCACTATGAGTCATGAAAGCAAGGATACAAAATATTACAAAGAAAAACAAAGTTCACTAAGTAATTCTAAGTATCACAAGAAGGAAAGTACGAGTGGAGTGTATTACCCCATGTTAAAGTGATTGCACATGCCTTATTGAGGGCGAGTGATTTAAGGTAGGATACACCCAAGAGAGAAAAGGAAGGAGCACATTATCTCAAGGATTTAGCGCACAATCGAGGAATAAATCCAAGGATAATGAATAAAAAACATGAGGTATTGTCACTTTTCTTGTGGTCAGTATGTTGTTTGATCACTCATGTATATCATGTATGTATATGCATATAATAATCTTCATTCCCCAAAGAAGGACACTACCTTAGAAGAAAGGGAAGAGAGGATGTCTTTTAAGTCAACATGAAAGCAACCAAGAAAAGATCTAAATGATTTGCATCATCCCCAGGTAGACTTTAAGGGAACAATAGAAGAACAGGGATACACATAGAAGAATGGACACAAAAGAGAAATAAAGGAAAAAGAGAAAGATCTACAGTGCTAGTATTACTAATCTAGCATGACATCCACCTCTTGATCTTGTTGATCACATTTTTCAGGAAGGCGGGCAACATGCCATAGGAGCGACATTGATTATAGTAGATGGAGTTATCACAAGATCCAAACAAGGACTATTCTCATGTTGTAAGTCACTTTTCTTGATTCTAGGAGCTAGGATTAGGGTTTGTGAAAAATCATCTGATAAATGCTTAATATAAACATATTCATACTCACTACCAAAAGCATTAGGAGTTGTACTGCCATTATGAATAATATTTTTACCCATTTCTTCATCAAATATTAGAGAAAGAGGAGCAAGAACATGAATAGGAGTAAAACCATCACATGTTTTATGCAACCTATGATTTTGAGACTTAGGTTGAACATCTTGCTTAGGAGAAAAGGGGATCATGTCAACTGTCAAAGTCTGAGGAGATTGAATATTTCAAGAGATAGCTTGATGAGCTCGAACATGACATCTTCATCAATGTTCTCTCGCACAATGATTCCGTTAATTCTTAGTGGAAGTTTGAGAAGGAGGAGGAACACTTTAAAAAGTAGGAAGGTTTCTCACCTTGATAGTGGAAATTTTAGTTTGAGGTCTTTTAGGTTGAACAAGAGGAGAAGTTGGCCTCTTCTCTCGATAATAGGAAGGAGGTGGAACTATGCCATAAAAAGGAGGAATATTAGGTGTAGGAAGGAGACCATGTCCATCATGAGGGAGAGGTATAGGTCTCACCTTAGGAGGAATATTGTTGTTCTCCTTAAGAGAAGGTAAAGTCACATCCATAGGAAGAGGTGGACAATTTTCCTAAGGAGGGAGATTAGTTCTATCTGGGAGGGGAAGAACCTCATCTTGAAGAATAATAGGAATGTCAAGTGTTGGTGATATAGGTTGACTTAAGGATAAAATTATATTTTTCTTCTATTAGGCCAAAAGAGATGAATAGGAACACTAGGGCTTCTTTCAGAAGGACGAAATAAGATATGATTCACAATTATGATTTCTCCATTGTGGGGAAATTTAAGACACTTGTGAACTGGAGAAGCAATAGCTTTCATGGAAGATAGCCAAGGATAGACCAACTTCACATGAAATTTCTTAGAAGAATATATGATAAAAAATTCAACATCCAATAATTTAGTATGAAATTCAACAAGAAGGGTGATAGATCCAATAGTAGGGAAAGATAATCCATCAAGTACCTTCACAACCATATTAGAAGCATCATATATTGGTTTATGTAATCGTAAAGTGAACAGATACTCCTCAGTTATGACATTAACCATGCAAGAGGGATCAATAAGGGCACAACATCAAGGAATATCCTTAGCCTTCACAACTATGTTTAAAGGGCCATTAGATGCTCTAAAGGTCTCACTAGGGTCAAATGTAATACAAGGATCCTTAGGTGTATCTTGTGTTTCTACCATATTAACCAAGTTTGGATCCATAGAGGTGAATTCTTGAGAAGAGAGAGAATTAGGCACAATCTTAATAACGTTAGAGGTATGAGATGGTGAGGGATCAGTGAAAATATTAAGATTTTGATTAGGTGGAGCTACTGATTTATTCCCTTTATCAATCTCACCTGCCATAGATATAGTATTAATAGCAATCAAATCTTGAGTCTTATTCTTCAATTTGAAACATTTCTCAATATCATGACCAGGTTGAAAATAAAATTGACAAAAGGAATTGTTATCAAAATAAGGAGATGCAAGTTTAGAAGGATCAAGTTATTTTATAGGAGGAAGTTTGATAACATTTTTGTGCAACGACATAGACATAATACTATGTAAAGATTCAATCAAATAAGTAAACTGTCTTTATGTTTGGATAAATTTAGAAATATAAGGCATACCTGTTGTAGCATTCACATTATTGTTGTTGATTGAATCATTAAACTTGATGAATCTTTTTGTTGGTTTTAACTTTGCAAACGGTTGTTGAACATTGTCCCCCTTATCACTTAGAGCCATATGAGTGGATTGCTCCATTTGACTCACAACCAGTTGATAATTATGGAGTGTTGTGCACAACTGTGGAAAGGAAGTAAACTTAGACAAAAGAAGCTTTACTATGATATCTTTTTGCAAAGTAGAAATAAAAATTCTTTGAATATCATTACCAGGTACATGAAAAAAAAATTGAGCACACAAATGCTTATATCTACCAATGAATTCAGTTACTTTTTCTTTAACACCTTCTTTGCAATGCATTAAATCAATCAATGTGATTTTAGGACCAATGTTGTTTTGAAATTGTTGGATAAAAGCATTTGATAGTTGTTGAAAAGAAGTGATGGAATAAGAAGGCAAAGAGAAATACCATTGTAAAGCCTTATATCTTAGTGCTCTTGTAAACAATTTTGTAAGCAATCTTTGATCATAAGTAAAATCAGTACACAAGGTTTCAAATGTTTTGACATGTGTAAGAGGATCACCTTTTCCATTATAGAGTTCCAATTAAGGGATCTCAACATGTTTAGGTGGAACAACTTTAACAATATCAAGCGAAAATGGGCTCACAAAATCGAAGGTGGGTAAACTAAACTTGGACTGACTCATGGAAGCAATTTTTGTTGTAAGGAAGACATAATTTGAGCAAGATTGTTAATTGTCTCTTCGGAAGAAGAATTGATATTAGACATAGGTGATTGAGCAGGTGGTGAGTTATTAAAAGAAGGGATGGACTTAGAATAAGGTGGTGAGACAATATGATAAGTAGGCATGGGTGATGATTGGGTAGAAAAAGGGACACTTAAAGGAGGAATAAAGTTGTTGAAGGAATTACCCACTTGTGTCACATTGATTGGGTGAGGAATAGTAGGAATATTCATGGAAGACAAAGGTAACAATGGAGAATATGAAGAAGACAGAATGCCCCCATGACCACTTGTTGTACGGATGAAATTTTGAATTGAAGTAGTCATGATATTAGATATGAAAGTAGGAATACTAGTCATAGGAGTAGTCAAAGGAATTGAAGAATTGACTTGTGTTTAAGGTTGTGAGTAACATAGGATTTAGGCACAACTCTTGATAGGAATGACATTAGAATCAATAATATGTGCAATGCCACACAATATATCAATTCCATTCTTATAAATTTGAATCATGTGTTTAAGAACTTCAATTAATGGGAGAGATTCACTATTAGGGTATTCTTGGGACATTCGTTGTTGAAAGCTATCAAATTGATTGTCTAGTGTAGAAAGTTGATCTAAAGAAACCCTAGTTAAAGATTCTTCTTCATCATGGGATTCATTAATGGGGAGAATAGGCACATGATTAGGATGAGAAGAATTAGTGTGATCCTCATTAAAGAAGTTACCCAGATTAGGCTCCATCTCCTAGGTAATTAAATCTTGTGAAGCCTTAATTCTAATGCTTCGTCTAATGGGAATAGAATAGGTAGGACTTGATGGTATGATGAATCAATAAGGATCTAGTCAACTACTAAGAGAGGGGGGGTGAATCAGTAGATAAAAAATGTATTAGACTTTCACCAATCTCAAATACAATCTCTCAAGTCAAACTCAGATCTGTCTGGTTTAAACACTGAACTATCAAGTAAACCAATTAACTGGCATAATAGATTAACATTAAAACAACTTTGAAAATCTCAAAACCTTTTAATCAGATCATTCAAATACTTTACTGACAAAAGTAAAAACATATTTCAGATTGTTGTCAGTTATCATATCATATCTAAGTGGATTTAGTAGTTAAGAATTTAACCAAAGCAAACATAACCACAAAAGTATTCACCACTTAACACAATAATTTTGACTTAGAAACTCAAATGAGAAAGACCATGGTGGGGATGAATACCCACAAGTATTGTAAAATCTTCTAAAGTTCGCCTTGTTAGGAGCCAAGCCTATTAAAGCTTTTACAAAATTCCTATTAAGAAGAGATCCTGTTGGAGATCACCTAGTTAAGGGATTGAATATAATGCCCTATTAGAAGCAATACCCTATTAGGAGTAACCTCAGTAGATGATTTAAAATCCAATCTAATGGATCACCTGGTTAAAGGATTTAGATAACACTAATCTTGTTAGAGCTTACACGGTTAGGGGATTTGAGTGTTGTAATTGTTAGAGAACAACAGGGGTTTGTTGATCTGTTGAATAGCACTACACTTGCTTGTTCAATTCCTTTCCATGCTCCTATATGCCTTTACACATACTCAAGATACATTATCAGGTTTGGAAACCACTCACTCTTACTCTCAACCAAAAATTTCCAACACTACAACAAAATAACTCATCAACCTTATAAACAAAACAATAGGTCGGTAACACATTACAAACCTATTATCTCATAGATATTACAAACAAATCGGTTCAAGTATGACCATTGGATTACATAGCAATCACTGCACATCATTCAAGACAACTTCAACTGCTCCTTGATCACCGCTTCATCTAACTTTCTAACTCATCACGCGGTTTCCACTTCATGCAATGAACTTTCTCATTCCCAAGATAAAACCGTTATCTCTATGCATGAAAAATTATTTGAAACTCTTCTCATACAACATGCATACGTGACATAATGTTTACCCTTTATCATTTTATCATAAACCACTATAAATTATTCACCAAGCTCCATCAGTTAGGGTTTGTTCTCATCAACAGGTAGGGTTACCGGTTGATCTCTCTTCTTCATAAGTAATATCAATTTTCTCCACAAGCTCACCTACTGGTTGTAGTTCCCTTTACTAGCTTTTCCTACTAGTTGTAAAACAATATTATTATATCATTACTCATTATAATTGACATCAATGACAACATAAAATTTCATTAATGCAATGTTCATGCAAATTCCAACAGGACTAATAGTGGTAAAACTCATGCGCTGAAGGGAAAATTTGAATTTTGAATTGTGGAACAAAGCTTACAAAATTGAGTAATGCAAAATGTAAGAAAATAATGCTCACACAATTTGAAATTTATTTAAGGAAGAGGATGACACAACTTCCAAAAATTAAAGGAAACTGAAATTTAAAATCAGAATTTTTAAAATCAAGGCAGACTATAATTAACCTCTTAATTTTTAAAAAAATTCTTGAAATTTGAAATGTTTAATTTTGGATGTATTTCTGATTCTAGAGGGATCCAAAATCAATAAAATCAACCAATCTTTAGGATTTAGGCTAGTAAATATAGTCATAACAGTCTCCTGAAATTTTGAGAAAAAACCCGAGGAGCGTGGCGGGAAGGCACATGGTCCAACCAACTTTTTGCAAAATTTTCAAGGATGGATATTATGATTATTTTAAAGATAACCCCCCTAAAAAGATGAATTTTACAACCTCTAGATGGGCAAAATGAAGGTGCAAATGTGAAAATAAGACCCTATTAGGGTTTTGAAGAAAAAGAGAAATTGAATTCCAATTTTGAAAAAGGTCAAACCTAATTGATAGGGACACCTTGAAAAATGTTTAGTAATCTGAATTGAAATGAAATTGATTTAAAATTCGCACAAAATCTAATTAATTTTGAAAATTAGGGTTTCATGACCCATCCACTTAATTTTAAAATTTGAATTTCAAAAAAAAAAGGGGAGAAATTGAAATTTTAAATTGTAGGATTGAAGACAAATCTGAGAACAATTAAAAATCTGAAAATTAAATGGAAATCCAATTCTTGCACAAGTTCAAGATGATTTTCAAAATTGGCGTTTTAAGAAGTAACCTCTTAATTTTATAAATTTTAATTGCAAATTGAACAAGACAATGAGGAAATTGAATTTGACAATCAAAACAATTTTCAGATCTAAGATAACCACAAGCAAGTTTTTCAAATCACAATTTCAATTCTAATTTGAAAAACTAGGGTTTTTAATAATTTAACCACTAAGTTTGTAGAAAATTTAAATTTGTAAATGAAAAATATTCAATTGTGTTCAAAGGAAATCATGCAAGACGTCGGGTTCAACAAAATGTAATTGTACAAAAATAGTGAACGATAGATCAAGAGGAAAACTACCCTTTCCCTCAAAGAGAGATGAGAGTTTCACCATAGTCTATTGGTTCATGTTTTGGTGCTCTGGTAACTATCACTTATGTTCTTGGCTGATATATCTTGGTATCAGTTAGCTTTATCAGTTAGCGATATTGATGGTTTGGATTAGATGATCTTGGTCCAACTTATGGAATCAGTTTCTATCATGCTTAAGTCTCTTCTTGATTGTGTCCTAAGTGTTTGGTTACTTTTAATTGGTTGGCGTGTTGTTAGGATGGTCCTATTTGGATCCGGTTAGACTCTGTATTATTGCATTGAGGATTTCATCTGATTGGTGAAACGTGTTGTTTTTTAGTCTTAGCGGAATTTCCAGTGGATATAATTGTTTGGATATTTGAATTAGGTCCATGCTATGTAATTTAAATCATAATATTGGTTTATTGGTACCATGTGATTTAATTTTTATAATTATGGTTTTTGGGTTTAGGGTTTAGCCGACCTCATCAATAAGGTTGATAATCTGTATTTATAGGTGACTTATTCATGTAATTGGGTATTTTTTTTATGATTGATGGTTCTATCTACATTATGAGAGAAAGGTTTATGTGTGAATAAATTCATATCCTTTAGTGAAGGGATTAGAAGGATTTGGTATTATAGGGAAAACATATGTTCTTAACTAGAACTGTATCAAGCATTAGTGGATACTATTTTCAGATTTCATTTTCTTCGGATTGTAGTCTAATGTTTTGTAAGTCAATTATAAATCTCTTTTTGTGATGATCATTGAGCTCTAGGTTGTTGGCATGATTGGCAATCCCCATTGTAATAATTTCACATACTGGTGCAGAAGTATTATCAAGTTGTGGGTATGGTTTTTCCCTTTACCGGGTTTTCCATATCAAAATATTGGTGTCACATGGTGTACTATGCTTTCATACTTTATCTTTCATCGTGTTGTTCTCTAGTATTAATCTTATAATTTGCATTAATTGATTTACTTGTGAGAAAACTGATTCACCCTCCCTCTCAGGTTTCTCTTGGCAGCAGATCAGTCCAACAAAGTTTTAATTCTATCATCATCACAGAGAAGGAAATCTACATCAATCTTCTTGCAAGCATGTGTATTTAATTAGGTCATTCATGTTCATGTTATGTCATGTTAAGGCATCAACACTTATGATCATGTCTAAAGAGCATTGCATCATCATCCATTACCAATTGTAGTATATTTGAGGTATATCATTCAATATTTTTTCTACCATTTACATTGCAATTTCAATTCAATTTCGAGGGTTGATTCCAAACTTGAGGTTTTACTTAGGCAAACCCTTAATAGAAACACTATTTCTCTTCCTTATATGTGTAGGTGATAGAACCATGAGTCAGATACAAAGATTATAGTAGAGGAGACAATGATGATCAATTCAAACTTTTGTAGAAGCAAAAATCAAAGCACCGGGATGAAAATCGATATGTTCTTGCACTTTCAAGATGAACTTGCTATCACAAGTTCTTTTCTATGTCTTCTATTCAGATTGAGCTTTCTGTCTATGTTTGGTATCTACAACTTGCTTCTACTACTTTATGTTATTTTCCCTAGATATAGCATTAAAACACATTCAAACCAATTTTAACTAAGCAAACAAAAAAGTAATTGATCTGCATTCAATCAATTGAGTTCATCCCTCCTTTAATGTCTTGTTTGGAGACTTAGCTTATTTCCTAGTTTACAATATTTAACTTGTGAAACCCTAATTTACAAAATATTACAATTATAAAATATATATAATAAAAAAATAATAACGTATATAGTAATTTGAAAATTTATGACAAATAGGATATTTAATTAAATATTGTGGGAAAAATTCTTAAAATATGGTTAAAATTTTCAAGGCTTGGAATATTCTTAAGCGAAACCAAGATCTAAGGAAATCTAAATACCTCTAGTCAAGTGTGTTTAGAAATTACCACTTAAGGACAATGTTAGGAGAGATCATCATTTAGTTAGTTTAATTGTGAACCTTAAAGGTTCACCAAGAAGTAAGCTTACATGATTCATTTGCATCTTACTACATTACATTAAATCAATTTTATTAAAAGAGAAATGAGTAAAATCACCTTAGCATTAATGTCGATTATTTGTGCAACAATAGTTGTGATTGTTCTCTATTTTCATAATAATATTCACTTAAGAATATCATGATTACACTCTTATTAATTAATATTTTTGTTCGATGTAATTGTTATTTAAGTAATTCCATTGTCATTAGATCGTCAATTAAATTTTAATAGACAATAAGTAAGGCTTGGGTCAAATTGCTTTATTCAATATTCCAAAGCTACAACTAAAAATTTGTAACACTAATAGTTATTATCCTTAAGGAGAATGCATTTAAGGAAAATAACTTGAACAACTTAAGTATATTATGGTATAGGTCTTATCATAAGGACATGACAATCCAATTCACTTAGTAAGATCTAAAAGAAAAAATGCTTAGAGGTTTTCCATTTGAGATGATTTATTAATCATGAGACATTTAACCCCAAATACGAAACAATACATGTTTGAGTGGAGAAACTGTACTGCAGCACTATTTGAGGTTTTTAATTTGACGGTCATTATTCCTTTAAAAATAAAGAGTGCAAAAAAATAATGCTACCAAGCTATGCTTATATGCTTATATAATAAAGCCAAATACAAAGATGGCCAAATACAAAGAAAATAACTGAATTTAGGAATATGTCAACATGATTGCAAAAAAGAAAGATAAATTAGAAGATTAGATTGTTTGCTACAATGGTATAAATATACGAGCATGACAAAATGTTTCAATAAGATGCTATAATCATAAATACAAAAACAATGTGAATAAATTTTGCACATTACTACAATTTTACACCTTTCATGACCATTTCTATCATAGGGAGAGGCATAGTTATTCAGAATAGTTCTTTTTTACTTGTTTTGGTTGAAATTTAAGGCTAAGTTTAAATTTGGGTTTTTATTTCAAATTTAATGTTTAAAGTTCATATTAAAATTAAATTAAATTTTTAGTTTTAAATTCGAGATTTACAAGTAAAAAAATCTAAGGTTTTAGATTTAGATTTGGGATGCTTTAAATTTAAGATTTCTAATCAAATAAATTTAGTATTTAAGATTTAGATTTTAGATTTATGAAATACATGCTTGTCTCCAGAAGCATGCTTAGTTATTAGGCTATGTAATAACATGAACCTAGGTAAAAAATTTGATTTAGAAGATTTATTCTATATATTATTAAATTTATACAAGTCATTAATCTCTAATTATAACACTAGTTTAACCCCAACCATTATTCAAACTTAACCTTTACCCTAACTTAAATATTTTTTTTATAGTCATAACTTTATCCCCTAATTCTAACCCTAATTATTATTTGAGTAGAAGGAAATACCTATATCAACTTATTGAAATCAATTAAAATAAGATAAAGGTTAATATGCTTTTATAGGTGCCTACTTTTTTTATTAAGTTTTCAAATTAAAGTGCAACAGGCATCTCAAAAATCTCTTAGCTTATTCTATATATTATTATTAAATATATAAGCTGGTTTAATCATAGCTTAAGATAAATGAAGTCCATAGTGAAGAAAAGAAGAGAAAGCAACAATGAACACAAAAAATATAGAATAGTAGTGAATGTTGTAATTCTTACATAATATGATAGTTTACATTATTTTAAATTAAAATCTTAAATATTTGATATTGTTAACAACAATATAAGATTCAAAACAAAGGAAATCTAAAATAAAAATATATAAATCTAATTCAAAATTATAAATAGTAATTACCTTAATACTAATAAATTTATTAAATCAATAAATAATAATATTAAAATAATATTTTTTTTAATTATTAAAATTCAAATAAAAAATAAAATATATATTTTAAATATAATATAAAACAATATTAACTTTTAATACAAAGATGAACTCACTATAAATATTAATAAATAAAGCACAACATAAATAATATAAATATATAATTTTATAATATAATAATATTTAAAAATATATTAAATAGTTTATATTATTTTAAATCAAAATATTGTAGATAATAATAAATAAATATAATTAGGGATCATCATGTGGTGTGATGATTAAGTAGTTACACTCTTGATGGTGCACAACTAAGGTTCAAATAGCTACACATGATGTTCATGCAACACTTGACTTACAACAACATTCATATAATAAATAAATATAATCAATTTATATAAAAACTTTAAAAAATTCATTAAATATTCAATATATTTGAATATGATTTTATTTTATTTCTAAATAAATTAAAATTTACAAAATAAATTATAGTATTTAAAAAATAAAAATAAATTTATTTAAAAATTAACCTCTACATAAGAATTTAAAAGGTCTTGAGAATTCAATGTCCACATATCTATTAAAAGAACTTAAATCGATGTGACTGTCGTTAACTTTCGTGTGACATGAATGTCAAAGAATAATTTAATTTTTTCGCTTTTCGCTTTTTAACAATAAAAATCGAACGATAAAAACAAGAAGGGCTCAAACTTATATTTATTATATATTTGATGAAACTAGATAAATAATAATAATTATATAGATTTCATTTTTTAAATGAAAATTGAACTCATTTTTAAAAAAAATAAATGATTAATATTTCTTAATAATTTATTTTTTTTAATATACATGCAAAATATTTCATATTAATATATTTGAAATTTCATATTTATTAATATTAATTTTAAATTAAAAATAAATATTTTTTCACTAAATTTAGTGGTCAATCTCAACAAACACAACCCAAGGCCTTTGTTCACCAGCACGTATATTTAGAAAAGTCTTTAACGTCTTTGGGGGCAATGTTATTTAATCTTTGAGGTTTGAGGATAATTTATTTATTTTTATAGTTTATTTAATAACTTTTTAAGATTTTGTTAATAAAAAAATTTAAAAGATATTTTTATGAAATGAAGATAATAAGAATTTTTTTTCAATTGTTTATATATTTATATATAATATTTTTTTTTTAAATTAATAAGAATTTATGTATTTTAAGTTGAGATGAATTTTATCGTCTTGTATATTTCTTTTTTTTAATATTGATTATAGTGAACAAACTGTGGTACAACATGAGAGTTGGAGATTTATCAGTATGTCACGATTGTGCAAAATAAGTCAAAAGGACCTTCGTGTACATGCTAGGTCAAAAAAGCTTCTTTACACAAAATACATGCCTGTCTAACGATTGAAATATGGACAACGACTGTCTAATTACAAAACTAGATATGAAGATCTAAGGACTATCCAACGAAGGAGGTAAATACAAAAAACACTATCCATGGTATATGTCTAGACTAAATCTAGGCGATCCATCCTGAAGGTCCTTCCATCCACACTAGCCTGTGATCATCCAGCATTCTGGTAGATTGGATCATCTGTTGTCACACTAGATGGCCATTACCTCTTATTTCTTCCATGAGAGCATCTAAAGCGTTGACAAATGGTGTTCTTTCAACATTTGTTCTTCCCCATGTGTAGCCATGTGAGAGCTCGAAGATGAATACTGTAGTGTGTCCATTTATTAGAAATCTTTGGAACTTCTCTTTGTTTAACTTGAATACCATGGTAACCTATGAGAAAACAGAGTGGAGGCTGAGACTTCGAAAAGACTCAGTAAGGGCCCTTTCTTGCCCTTGAAACTTTTCTAGATTCCTAATTTTCCATAAATACCAAAGGATATCACCAGAAAGAAGATTCTAGAACAGATTAGTATCTTTCTTAAGGCCTTTAATGCAACCAGTAACAACATCAAGTATGCAACTATGCAATGGAAGAGTAAAACCAAACATAAGCCAAATTTCCTTATCAACAATACAGTCGAAAAAAGATGTGCCTACTGGATTCCTTGACTTTACAAATAGAGCAGAGATCTTCTTTCATATAATCAGATCTGATATGGAGGTTGTCAAGTAGTAGAAGCCATCTGAAGGTTTTGTTCCTAGGAGCCAGTGGAGAGCCCCAGAGAGCCTTGAGAATATTGCTCCATTGAGCATGGGAGAGGTTAGAATACCAAATAGAGTTGAGGTGGTTAAGAATTCTGAAATTAGAAGAGAGGGTTTTATAAATAGAGATAAGTTTTAAATTCCCAAGTGGGCTTCCATCAGTCCAAGCAAAGGAGAGAAAATGGTTATCATTTACATTACAAGTTTTAGGAAGTTGAAGGAGATTAAAGGCATCACACATAATGTTATAAGTCGTCCTTTTAGATAAAGGCAGCTTATATTTACTGGAGAGATCATCCCATGGGATGAGATTGATGTTAGCTATGATTTCTTTAAGACAACAAATACCTTTGCTAGCCCATTTTATGGCCGAGCACCCTTGAGTGAGGGCGAGAAGCTTGCCTTTGTGGGTTAAGTTCCACCATATTGATCTTTCCCCTAAGACTTGATTATCTTGGCTGATCCAACTATTGCCAACACTAAACCTAATGGCTTCCCATGCTTTCTAGATGGTTTTAAAAATAGAAGAGCTTGTGGTAGAGATTGAAAAGGATCCAACTAGTAGATCACTAATGGGGAGGAACTTCGATGATTTAGCTTTCTTAGGAACCCCCAATCTAATATTATTGCGAATGAGAATTTTCCAGAGTTTATTACCTTCAAGTGCATGAAAAATTCATTTGGCAACTAGTGCAATCCCTTGCATTTTCAGATCCTTAAGACCCAAACCTCCAATAGATTTATCCATATAGCACCATTCCCACTTGACAAAATGAGTTTTCCTATGGCCTCTACCATCTGACCATAGAAAATTCTGAATGGTTTGTTGTATCTCATTGATTTGAGAGTTATTAAACATCGATAAAAACACATAATAGATATTGTATGAGGATATGATCTTTTGGCACACTTGCATTCTTCTTGCCAGTGAGAGATAGTGCTTGTTCTATTTGGTAAGTTTGGACTCAATCTTCCTCTTAATCCATGCACACATATCCTTAAGGCAAGGAGAGATAGGAAAGGGGATCCCCAAATATCTGATAATTGTATTTGGTCCTCCCCATTGATACCCATAGGTAGAAAGCCAGTCTGGAGGTCTTTCAGTCCATTTGAGTAGGGTAGATTTGGATTGTGAGATCTTAGCCCCTGAGACGTAACAGAATAGAGAAAGCTTGGAAGATAAAGCCTTCAAGTTTCTTTTGATATTTCAAAAAATAGAGCAGTATCATCTACAAATTGGATGTGAAGCATCTCTGAATCATCTGGGAGGGATATTCCTCTAACCTTAGGGGAGAGAGAGTTATCTCTGAGCAATTAAAACAAAGCATCGAAGGCTATCACAAAGAGGGCAGGGGCTAGAGGGCACTCCTAACAAATAGATCTACTAAGCTCTAAGGGCTACGAGATCAAACCATTTAATTCTACCTAGGCATGAGCATCCCTAAGAAGGACCTAAACAAACTGACAAAAGATCTCAGGGAACCCAAAGGCTTGGAGCATAGTGAAGATAAAACCGCATTCAATCCTATCATAGGCCTTTTCAAAGTCTAACAAGAACATGGCAAGGGGAGATTCCTGAGCAAAGGATAGAGTTTCGCCAATTAGGGTTAACAAGTATGACAACTCCTCCTTTGCCTTTCTCATGTTTAGTGTAGAATTTGAGGGAGTCCCTCCAAATAAAGTTTAGATTGACCTCCAATGCAAAGCTAATTTCTTTAACCTCCTAAAGTAAGACAAAGTCCAACTCCTTATGGTTATTAAGAAGTCTTCTCACCACATATTTTTTGTCTGGAAATTCTAGCCCGTGGATATTCCAGGATAGGCATTTCATGGAGAACAAGCAGTTATTTTTCAATCTTGTCAGTCTTATAGTTGTTAAATCACTTAGGGATACTCGCCTTTCGGTTAGATTTTTTATGCATGGGAGAGAGCTTGTGTTTTAGAGCCTAATGACCTCCCTCTTTTCCTTCTGGTGAGTGCTTCAGCGTCAGATATTTCCTCATTTCGGTTGTCAACATCCTTCAATTCCTCACCATTAATGGTCCACAAGTTGGATCTCAACTCAGTCTCCACCTCAAACTCATGAATGTCAACTGAGGAGGGATCTTCAGCAGAATCACCCTCAGACACTCCTGTCTCAGCAGAGAAAAAGGTTTTAGGATTGTCAATCATTGGAGCAATTGGGATAATCTCATAGAGGACATTATCATCATCAATCAAGGATTTCACTTTCAAAGGGACAGATGTTGGGCAGGCAATGAGAATATAATGATGGGAGCAACCCTCATGCCCTAGGGGATCCAAAGAGTCATTCTTTACTAATGTTGACTCAGATGGATTATCCTAAGCTTGGGATTGATTAGTTGCAGGAACAAATTGAGGATCACAGAGGGAAGGGGGGGTTACAGCCCTACTCCTATAAACATCACCCGCATGATCAATTCCTTCAAAGGTCCTCATAATTAACTTGACATGAGAGTCCTTGCCAGAGTCTAAAGTGGGGTTTTAGTTTCATCTACCTCTATGCCTGGTTCGATAGTATGTGCTTTCTGGTGCCCTCTAGCCCTAATTTTTTCTAGAGCCAATTGTTGGGCATTCTTCTTTCCAGACCTCTTATTTTTCCTTGAAACCACCTGGAAGCCAAAGTCTTAGAGTCCATCCATCTGAGAGATGGTAGCAAAAACTGTCGAGTGGGGAGGGGGCTCAACATTAAAGGAGCCGAAGTCGGTATTATTTTCAAAATTAGGGGATTTGACAGGTTGAACCTTTGGGAGATTAGCCACTGCATTATAGATGGCCTTTCTGAGATAATCCAACTTATCTCTAACAGACGGTGCTTCTAGAATCTGAGAGGATGATTTAGGGGGAGCAGGGTGACCTTTATTAGCAGCAGCTATAGGGGGGGTATCATTGCATTTTGTTCTAGTCGAAAGAATAGGGAAAGATCATTTGATGTGCCCTTCCCGTCTACATAGCAAGAACGAGTTCAGACCACCTAGGGTTTCTAGAATGTAGGTGAAGGATTCATCTTGAAGTTTGATTTCAAGAAATCTAGGGATGTCAACGCCCGGGTTGATAGAAATCAAGACTTTGGCATCCAGGTTGGGGACAAGATTTGTAGAGTGATCAATTCAAACCACTTTTCCTATCGATTCAAGAACTTGTGAAATGAAATTCCAAAAAATGGGAGGTAAATTTTTAATTAGAAGCCACCGAGGGAAAGAGATAGCCACAATTTCTTCATTAATCGTATCAAAGGACCATTTGAGGGCCCTGAAAGTGGTTTGCCCAATGGCCCAAAACTATTTATGCAGAAACTCTACCTGAGATTTATTGTCTTTAAATAAAATAACAAATAAACCCTTCTGAATCATTCTACAGAAGGAAAAAATGAACCCTATCTTTCTAACCCATACATTTTTCATCCAATCATCAAGAAATTTCCTAGCCAGACACTTATCCAGATAAGTTACAGCAAAGAAATTGGCAATGTCTTTGAGTCTTTTATTTTCTTGTTCAAGGGATTTGATCATAGAATCGTTAGGAGAGATAGAGAAAGTACAAGGAGCCAAGGCAGGGTCCTTACCTCATCCTCCATCTTCACCATTAAAGCTTGCAGATGAAGCACTTACGAGAGAAAACCTAGCCTCTTGTGTGACTTGCATGGTGTCACCAATGATGGCATCCCGGAAAGATTTGCCAAGAAGATTTTCCTCCACGGATTTTGTAAAGAGAAAATGGGTCTCGTCGGACCCATTTAATTCCACCTCCATCAAGCATTAATTATGCCTACCTCCACTCGCACCTACAATAACTGCAACCACCACACACAGAGAACCTCAGCGAAAGGTTAGTAAAAAGGAAAGAAAAGTAGGGGAAGAGGGTTACCACCGTGGAGGAGGTCTTACCCCTCCTCCACACGCAGGAGCGAGAAGCTCGATGCCAGGCGCACAATGGGTCCACGTCAAACCCTAATTATAGACCGCCTCCCACTATCCTTCCAAGAATCGTCTTGCATATTTCTTGTGAATTTATCATTATAATATAAAATAGATTATAAAATTAAATTAATTTACTTTAAATAAAAAAATTTAATAGTTATTTTATTTGAATGATTCTAAATGCAAAACAAATTTTTTTTAAAAATCATGATTGTATTAACATTTATTTGGTATTTGTAGTACTTGTGCATGTTGTGAATAAGCCAATCTTATTAAATCTCTTATTAAAATTTATGATTGTTTTAACATTTATTTGTTATTTGTTATTTGTAGTACTTGTGCATGTTGTGAATAAGCCAAGCTTATCAGTTCTTAGGAAAATCTAGAGAATGACGGATTACATTATTCTGTTGAGAAAACTAGGGAGAACATGACTTTGGTGATAATAGTCATGTACTGATTATTAAATTAATTTACATATTTTTTTATTAAATAGATATGGTATTGATTGTTTTATGCAATTGATAAATTATTATCTTTTATAAATTTTGATTATGTATTTGATAAAATTAGATAAATAATAATTACATAGATTTTTTTTTAAAGTGAAAAGTGGATTTATATTTTTTTTTAAAAATAACTATATATTTTAATAATTGTCTTTTTTAATATACATACATTAATACATTAGAATCTTATGTTTATTATTAATAATTTAAGATTAAAAATAAACAAATATAAGAAAAAAATACATTTTAATATCAAAATGATTTTTATTTTTTTTATAAATCTATTAATTCATAGCTATATTATGGTAGCTCTCTACAAATATTATAATTTGTTTTATACAAGTGATCAATTATATTATTATCTTTTATAAATTTTGATTATGTATTTGATGAAATTCAATAAATAATAATTAGACCGTGAGAGCTGCCATCTCAATGAACACAATCCAAGATCTTCGTCCACCACCCGTTTACAACACTTCCAAATAGAGAATAGATTTAGTTTTCATATCAATAGGAAACTTTTACTCAATGAATACTATGCTAATCACATGTACATTAATTTTTTTTAAATTCTTTAAATAATTTTTTAAGATAAAATATATTAATAAAAAAATAATATTAAAAAGATATCTTTTTAAAAAGAAGATAATAATAAAAATAGATTTTATTTTGGTGCATTTTGTTTTCTAATTAATAATATTAAAATATATATTTTTTAAATTTAATCACAAAAGATAGTTTTTAAAATTAATAAAAATTTAAGTATCTAGTTGAAATGAAATCTATAGTCTTTGTATTCTCATCAATTTTACCATTAAAACAAAAAATTAATTTTATCATTAATTTAAAAACTTAATATTAAAAAATTAATAATATCTTTATTTGCTTTAAAGATGATTCTAAATGCAAAACAATTTTTTTATTTTTAAAAACAACCACTCTATGTTTTGTGTGCATGTTGTGAATAAGACAAGCTTATTAAATCTCTTGAATGTCTCCTACAAACTATTGGTCCTACAAACTATTGGTAAGAGTTTAGAAGATAATTTTTTCTATTGAAAAAGAGCTTATGGTTAAAAATTATAAATTAAGATATCCATTTAATCTATATTTATTATTATTATTATTATGTATTATAGTCAATATAAATATATTTTTTTATTCATTAAATAATAATATTTAAAGTCTAGCACATAGCATCTTATTTTTTTTTACATAATTTTTTTTTAATATATTTTAAGATAAACATTTTTTTTAAATTAATAATATTAAAATATAAATATATATATATAAAATAATAGTTTGTTTAATATACAATATGGATTGTGGAAATCTCATAGCTTTAATATATATATATATATTGTTTTTTTAATCATAAAATATATAGTTTTTTAATTAATATAAATTGAAGTATATGGTTGAGATGAATTCTATAGTCTTAAATACTTAAATTAAAAAAAATAAATAGTATTTTTATTCTCTTTAATGATGATTCTAAATGCAAAACAAATTTAAAAGAAAAAGAAAACTTTTATTTATTTATCTTCTCCAAGGATGAATTTTTTTTTAAAGTTTTTTCAAAAGAACAAGTTCACCACGACTAAGACAACTTAGGTTGTACTTTTTTGACATTTTTTTTTACTTTCCTAAAAATGATTTTATTCATTTTGTTCAAAACATATCTAAAAAATTAAAAAATATATAACTATTATAATATTATATAACTATTACAAATGACAAATTATAACATTTTAAAAAAAATGTTAAAATGAAATATTTACTTTTTAAAGGTATTTATTGACTATATAGATTTCTCTACAAAAATGAAAGAAAGAGAGAAGAAAAAATTAAATATACCAAGAATCAATGACATGGGTGATATAGAAGAAAAATTTGTGAGAAGATTGTAGAAAGGATCTAGAAAATACTAAGGTAAGCTACCCTTCAAATGTTTCAGTTCTCAAAGAATTGGCGATTATGCTTATAGTTGTACTTACTATAAAGATTAAGGTAAGAGATCTAATGATGACAATGAGGGAAAGGATACTTACAAAAGAAATAATAGAAATAAAAGAATAGATGATAGAGATAACCCTAAGAAGAATTTTTGTTCAATGGAGACCTACTCATTTAAAGAAGACCTATGATAAATCAAATCAAGAATCTTTGTTCTTAGCTATAGATGAGAAGAATAATGAAGGGATTGACAATACACAAGATGAGAAGAAAAATGAAAACTTAGTGAATTGGAAGACACAAATACATGCAAAAGTAGAGCCTAAAGTGTGGATAATTGACTCTAGATGCTCAAATCATATGGCAAGTGATAAAGGAATGTTCATTGACTTTGACAAGTATGATGTTGGAACAATTAAATTTGCAAGTGCAGAAGCTACACTTATTTGTGGGAAAGGAAATATTTCTATTGATGGTAAGCATAAGACTGATGATGTTTATTATGTTAAGGTTCTAAGACATAATCTCTTGAGTGTGATTTAGATGTACAGTAAAGGTTATAAGCTCATATTTGATGGGTCTGAATGTAAAATAAAAAAGGGAGGTTCTAAGAGATTAGTTACAGAAGGTATATGAACTAATGGTAATGTATACTATGTGAACAATAATAGTGAAATTATATGTATGCTAGCACAAAGAAATGAATGTTTGTTGTCGATTAGAAGGATGAGACATATCAACTTTGACAACATGGTGAAAATTAGTTCTACTCATGTAGTGAAAGATTTACCAAAGATTATTAAACCTGCTAATATTGTGTTTGGGGAATGTCAGTTATGAAAGTAAATAAAGAATATATTCAATAACAAGGAGTATTATACTTCAAAATCATTGGAGTTGGTTCACACAAACCTATGCAAACCGACAAGGACAAGAACACTAAATGGTGAAAGGTATTTTATGTTGCTTATTGATGATTAATCTAGAATGACATTTGTTACTTCTTTAAGGGAAGAGCCTAAGACATTAGAAATATTTAAAGTGTTCAAATATATGGTTGAGAATTAAATAGATGCTAAGATGAAATACTTTAGATCTAATAGAGGTGGGGAATTTAAATTGAATGTGTTTGATAGATTTTGTGAAGAACATGGTATTGGAAAGTGATTATTTTCAACTAGGACTCCTCGACAAAATGGAGTTGTTGAAGCAAAGAATAGGAATACTATTGAGTTGTCTAGAACTTTGTTGAAGGATTATAACTTGCCTAATATTTATTGGAAAGAATATGTGCATACTTTTCTTTATATTCTTAACGGGGTACAAATGAAAGTGAATCGCATAAAGAAACCTTATGAAATACGGAATGGAAGACCACCTATAGTCAAGAATTTTAAAATATTTGGAAGCAAGTGCTACATAAGAAGAGATGAGTAAGATCTAGGAAATTTTGAGGCAAGGTTGGATAAAGGAATAGTTTTGGGATACTCTACAATGAGAAAGACACACTAGTGCTAAACCAATAGACTGAACAAAATTGTGGAAAGTGTAAATGATAGAGTAAGTGAAGAATCAACTTAGACCAAACCTAAGCTTGAGACTAAAATAAAATTTATCCCTATTGATTTGGAAGAGAAGGTTTCTCTAAAAGATAAATAAGAGAAAAGTGAAAAATAAAAGGAACTTGAAGAAGAACCTAAGACACTAGAAAGTTATGTGTGGAAGAATCATTTAGAAGATCAAGTTATTAGAGACAAAGACATATAGTTCAAACAAGAAGAAGATTAGGAGAGACCAATAAATAACCAAATTTATATTTTCTAAGGTGGAACCAAAGCCTATCGTAAAAGCTAGAAAGGTTGAAAGTTGGATAAAGGCAATGGAAATGAAACTGAATCAGATAGAGAAGAATCTGACATGGGAATTTTTTTACCTAGACCAATGGACAAAAATATGATAGAAGCTAAGTAGGTAATCTAGAACAATCAAAATGAAGATGGAGAAGTCGCTAGGAACAAATAAAGATTGGTTTCTAAGGGCTATTCACAATTTGATGTTATCAACTTTGAGGAGGATTTTTCTTCAATAGCTAGAATGGAAGTTATAAGAACATTTCTTGCATTTTCTACCTACAAGAAATTTAAGGTACATTAGATGGATATTAAGTTAGCCTTCTTGAATGGAGAAATTGAAGAAGATGTATACATTGAATAGCTCGATGGGTTCAAGTTGTTAGAAGATTTGGATATGGTCTGCAGACTCTAGAAGACACTTTATGAACTTAAGAAAGCTCATAGGACTTTTTATGCAAGGATATATAGATATTTGTTGCAACAAAATTTAAGAAGAAGTACCAGAAATAGCAATTTTTATTTCAAAATTAAAGGTGATAAATTGTTGACTTTTGTTGTGTATGTTGATGATATCCTATTTGGAGGAGATGATGATGTATGTGAGAAGTTGGTAGAATGACTTTGAGATGTCATTGATAGATGAGCTATCATTTTTAATTGAAATTCAAGTAGCTTAGTTAGAAGATGACATTTTCATTTCTTAGACCAAGTATATTAAGGAGATGTTGAAGAAGTTTAGCATGGAGAATTGTAAAAAAGTTGCAAATTCTATGGCTACTGGTTGTAAGTTAAGGATTATAGATCTCTAGATGTTGATCATACACAATATAGATCTATGATTGGAGGATTGTTGTATTTTGACTACTATAAGACTTGATGTTATGCAATTTATTTATTTGGTTACCAAATATCAAGCTTATCCAAAGCAATCATGTGATCAAGTAGTGAAAAGAATATTCATATATTTTAAAGGGACTCCAAATTTTGGTATTTGGTATAAGGACAGTGATTTCACATTGGAAGAATATAAAGATGCTAATTGGGTTGGATGTGCTAATGATAGAAGAAGTACAAGTAGTAGTGTATTTTTCTTGGAAGACAAATTGACATCTTGGTTGAGTAAGAAGAAGAATGCAATATCATTATCTACTATAGAGGAAAAATATATTGTAGTAGTATCTTGTTGTACTCAAGTCATATGAATGAAGAAAAAACTTAGAGATATCAAGGTTATGTATGTTGTGGCAATTTCTATTATGTGTGCCAATGCAAGTGCAATTAACATTTCAAATAATTTGATTATGCATTCAAGGACTAAACATATTTCTATCGGATATCATTTCTTAAGAAAAGAGGTTGTAGAGGGAGAAGTCATATTAGAGTATGCTCCTACAAAGGAACAAACTATATTAATTTTTACCAAGGCATTGGCAAAGGATATTTTTGAGTATGTTAAACAGAAGTTATGTGTTATATTTCACCTCCTTCAAATTAGATGCATACAAGTGGTGCATGTTTCTATGGGGAGCTTAAAGGCTCATCTTTTGTGTCCTAGATTGATGTGGTTATTTCTCTTAGGGGAATAGTTAAGTGTGTGTGTGTGGTATTCTGATTGTAGGAAAATAAATGCAAAAATATATTTCTTTATGAGAGGTATTGTTGCAATTATATGTTATTCCTAGAATGGGGAGAGAGAGAGTTGCAATATAGTGAATTGATAAGAGATGATGCAAAGTAAGAAGAAATAAAAAATTTAGTTTATGTTGAGCTTTGAAGATCACATTTTTTAGTGTGACATGTTGTGAGATAATGATTGATGCATGTTGTGTCTTCTATGATGTTTCTCATTTGATATGTTTAGTGGTTCAAGAAAAGTTTCATGATCAGGAAATCTTATTTATTTCAATTCATCATTTCTATAACCATTGAAAGATAGTGTGCTCATATTGGTAGCCTTAAGCTTTTCTTTGCATCTTGCTATGAGATAGTGAGTCTCAATATTGCAAGTCTCCTATATCTTTCCCTAAGGTTGCACATGCCTTAGCCTTGCAATCCCAATTAGGTGTAATGGGCTCTTTTGCCTTGAGCCTAAAAATTTATAATATATTATGCATATTGTTAGTATTATTTTCAATTTCTTTTTCCCTTGTTTAGGTTTTTTCATGTAAATATTATGTTCATGCTTTTATCTGTCGAAGAAGTAAAAAGGAAGTTGTGTTGTCATTAATGTCATATTCCTTGATATCATAGTCAATTATGAAAAAGACTTAAAGGTGAATTTTCATTTATTCTATTGTATGGTTGGTGTATATGGTCCAAAAATGAGTGCTCAAATATTAGTATGTTGTCTAGTGATGATATTATGTAAGTATGAGGTATTTCCTAAAGGCTAAAATAGTGGAAGTTTTAATATGGAAGAAAGAGTTTAATATCCTAATGGAAGAATGCTTTGCATTCCTCTATTTTGTGAACATTATAGTCTATGGTTATAGATATAATGACTGTGTTTTGTGGATATTGCACTATTAGGTTTTCAGCTCCCTAAGTACTCAAATGATGAAGTTGGTTGTTGTTGATTCCTGACAGTGAGGTTGTCTATCAGAATAGTTTGGAAAATGAAATGCAATTATCTAATATTATGATTAAATAGTCATGTCTTGGACAACATGTTCATTTGGTTTGTGTAGTGAACTCGTGTTTAACTTTCTAGTATTAGTTTGGATGGCAAGTGAAGTTATGGTGTTCAAAGTTTGGTATGTGTTGTTGCATTGGCTTTTGGTTGAGCTAGGTAGTCTATCATATTTTGATCTTTCTCTTTTGGTATGGATATGCATTCGAGGTTGAGTTTAGATTTTAATATGTGTCTCACTATGGTGTGTGTAGATCCACATTCCATATTTCACAATGGAGGATGTTTTTGGGTTGACTAGTTAATTTTATTTATCATTTATCAACACATTTCATTTGATGTCATCTTTGGAGATTGTGTTAACATGTGTAGTTCATTGGAATTGACATAGAGAAATGTGTCATGATATTTTAGGGTTCCCTTCATCTCCCAGAGTGTTGTATTATGTGCTATACATGTAACTAGCATACTTAATGTATAAACTGTATATCTTTTCTATGGCCGACGTACTTGAGGGTCTTAATGAATAATCTTGTATATAGATGTGTGGATGGTTGATTTGTGCATAAATTATAGTGAATTGATAATTTTAGTTAATAGATTTGTCACTTTAGTTATATACTATCTTGCCCATATTAATCACAATTTGACCAACAATTGAGTCACTTGGAATGGTATTTGCAAGTACTCATTGCTTATTTACCAAGGTGAAGCTACCTTCATAAGATATCTAATGAATAAAAATAGGGTATACTTCTCACCAAAAGGTAGAAAAGGTAAACTGACACCTAGACTGCATGAAAAGGTAAACTATACAACAAGACTTCATGAAAAGATCCATTCCTCCCCCCCTTTCTATTATCTAAAAACCCCCTTTCTAAGTAACATTCATTTGCAATTTCAAAAGTAATGGTCCCTAGGAAGGTAACGGTCTTCAAAATAACCAATCAAAAAAATACCCTAAGCAAAGAAAAACTCATCCAAAATCATCTTAAACACTAAACCCATAGGTCATAAATAATCCTAATTCTCTACTTCTTCATTAGGTACTAGATTCCTGCCTATAATTTGATTTTCAATCATCTCAGCCTTTGTCTCTTCTTCAATGAGTACCAAGAGAACCACCACAAACTCCCTTTCACTCTACATGCATTCTCGACCAAAGGCTGATAAATAAAAGATGATATATTCCTTCATGTAGTCAACCTAAGGTTGCATCACTGGAGGTTTCCCTTTCAGCACCATCTTCCTTATTATCTGAAAAGCTAATTACCAAAGTTTCTTCTCATTGTTATTTCTTCTTGCAACAATTGTTCATGATTTTCAGCTTCCTCCATAATTATACCTAATAAGGTGATAGTCCTTCTATATTCTGCAAAATCAGTTCATTGTTTCCATACAAGGACATGCAGCCCTTGGATAATATTCCCTTGTTCACTATTGGACCAATTTAAGTTAGATTAACAATCAAAAACTGGTTATCAAAAGGAAAAACCATTCCAACAGAGGAAATTCATTATTGATGATAGTTCACATTACTTTGGCTAGATCAAAGGGTGGTGTATTGAATTTCATCTACAAAAGGTGACAAGATAAAATGTTATGACTTGTGCTACCACCTTTACATGTCTTTAGTAGTCTAATTGACCATTACAGAGTGTACTTCCACATCTTCATTTGATTTGTTCCTTGGGAATTATGTAATGTACGACAACTGGTTGACTTGGGAGCTTATGGAGCATGTAACAAAATATTTTGAAATCTTCGATACCCCAACATCGACTTATAAGGGAGTATTGATCATTGGGAAGAATCAGGGATTTTGAGTAGTGCATATTTTTGGTTGTCACCTGATGACCCAATAAATGACAGCTCCTCTTTTGGAATCACAACATCCGATCAAATTAGAACTCAAGGACTTTAAGGTTTTACCAAGGAAGGCATAACCCATAAAGAAGACTGCTAATAAAATGAAAGTGGGGATTTTAAGTTTGCTAACAGATAAGAGACAATGAAAATTAAGCAAAAATAAAAAAATTTGTTTGTGTTTAGCTTTGAAGATCACATCTTTTAGTGTGGCATGTTATGACACAATGATTGATGCAAATTATGCCTTCCATGATGATGCTCATTCAATACAGTGGATCAAGAATACTTTCATGATCCAAATCTTATTTATTTCAATTCATCATTTCTATAATTGTCAAAAGATTGTGTGTTCATATTGTTAGCCTTGGAATGTTTTAAAGCCAAACCAATATCTGAGGAAATCTAATTATCTCTAGTCAAGTGTATTTAGATATCACCACTTAACTACAATACTAGGAGAGATCGTCATTTTTTAATTTCATTGTGAACCTTAAAGATTTAACATGAAGTAAGCTTACATGATTCATTTGCATCTTGCTCAATTACATTAAATTAATTTTATTAAAAGATAAATTATAATGTTACCTTGTCATTAATATCAATTATCTATGCAACAATAGTTGTTATTGTTTTTTATTTTCATAACAATATTCACTAAAGAATATCACAAGTACACTCTTATTAATTAGTAGTCATTCTTGATGTAATTTTTATATAAGTAATGGCATTGCCATTAGATTGTCAATTAAATTTTAATAGACAATAACAAAGGCTTCAGTCAAATTTATTTATTGAATATTTTTTGAAAACGTATAAAGTTGGGTGTGAATTTGCTGATTGGATCCCTCCGATGGCTTTTTCATTAACGGTTTACAAGCACGGACTTCTCCCGAGGTGTTGGCATGGATTTGGAGGAGGTCTCCCTCCTCCAAGTGGTTTGCATTTTCTTTCCCCCTCTTTACTCTACATTTATGTCTCCGTAATTGCTTAGTTGTTTTTCTGGTCTTTTGCCACCCCTTCTCAAGCATACGTTGGCTCTGCCTTTAATGGAGGCAGAGACAAATGGGAGGCCCCACTCCCAAATGTCGCCACCCTCCTCCCAACCCCCTCTACAACCAAATTTGTTCTGTGAGGCCGTGGGTGGAGGCGCGTGCTCCGTTGCGAAGGACACTGGGTTCGTGGCTACTATAGATGGCGATGGAGCGGGTCCACAAGGTAAGGACCATGGCTTTAGCCCCAATCCCTTCACCATCTCCCCTAATGAATCCATGGTGAATGAAATTACTTTGGAAAAAAATAGGTTGAAAGATTCTGCCATTTTCTTTGCTTGTGTGGATACTGATAAATGCCCTCCTCAGAAATTCATGGATGACTAGTTTTACAATTATTGGAACCTAAAATTAGGGCTTCATTTTTCTTTCTATAGACAAATTCAAAAGGGGTTTTTCATCATATTTTTTAAATCACATGAAATGCAATTAGAGGTTCGAAATAAACTATAATGGAATGTGGGTAAAATGGCTTTTCGTGCCCTAAGTTGGTCCCCTAAAGCTAATCCTGAAGAAATATTGTCTCTTTCAAGCCCTAGATGGGTACTTCATAAAAATATACCATCATTTTTATGGAAGTTCATCCCTCAAATTGTCGAATCCCTCGACAAGTTCATCTGCATGGATGAAACCCCACATCTTGTTCCCCATCTTGATGCTAGAGTAATCATCTCCATCCTACCTGGGGTTAAATTGCCCAATTCCCTCCATCTCAATATTGTAGAGGATGTTTTCTCTTGCCCATTGGAATTTTTGGGAGGTCTGAACACGTGCTTCCTCTGTAAAAATGAGGGACATGTGAGGAAAAACTGCCCCATCTTGAGGAAAAGAGCCTCTACCATGAATGCTACTAAACCTAATCCCACCTCCAACGGTCACTCTGTCCTGTCCGCTTAGCCCGCCACGGAATCCGCCCCTACTTCTCACCCTAAACCTCCCTTTCCCACCTCGAACCCCCTGCTCCCACCCTCCTACGTGACTCCACCTCTCCATCCTCCAGATGCCGCCTCCCTTGTCTTATCAGACGATGGCTACCAAGTTGTGATGAACTCTGAAAAGCACAAAAGGAAGAATGCGCAGCAAATGGCTCTAGATAAGGGTAGAGCTTCTTCTATTCTTCCCCTGCTTAATGTTTCTCACACCCCCTCTAAGGTTAAAAGTATAATTAATAGTTTTGAATCCCCTTGTAGATGCTCTGGTGGTATCGTTATAGGTGATGGCTCTACTAATGTCTTTGAGAAGATCGAGTCCACCCTCTGTGACGATAGCGGTAGTGGATCCACTAGGGACATGTCCTCAAATTCTTCCATGGCTCAGGTCATTAGTTGTAACACTAGTGTTGTTAGAAACTCTTCCTTTTGTTCCCCTAGCATGTTCTCCTCACAAAGAGCCACAATCGGAGGCAAATGCCACACTGATAGAATTGGAAGAGCCTCTCCTAGGAAGTATATGTCTGGAGGAAGATGCACTTGGAGATGACCTTGAAGTGCAAACATATGGCATTCCCAAACCTAATAGAAGGGGAAGGCCCATGGGGTCTAAGAATAAGACTAACTCTGCTAAAAAAAAGGACAAGGGTTCCCCTGCTTGTGACAGCAGCCTCCTGGCCACTGAAGGCCCATAACCACCCCATCCGGTTTACCATGAAATTCATCTCATGGAATGGAAGAGGTCTAGAGGCTCCAAACAGGAAGAGGATTGTTAAATGTTTTATGTATTCCCATAAAGATCTAGATTTCCTGATGCTCCAAGAACTAAAATCTGTTAATTTTACATTGGAAACCAATTTAAACTTCATTTAGAAGGACTCTATCAAATTTTGCTCCAACCATCTCAAGGGTAGGGGAGGTGTTGGTTTTCTCGTTAGCCCCAGATGGGCGAATCACATCACCGATAATGGCTGCTCCCCATGTAATAGGGTTGTTTGGGCGTCGGTTAGTATCAACAACACCCTCCTTGGGATCTATAACATCTATGCATCTAATGACTATAAGGAAAGAATTTCCCTCTGGGATTGGATTGCCTCCCTTCCTGATATACCTTGGATCATAGGGGGTGATTTTAACATGGCAGAGCATGATGAGGACAAAATTGGAGGCACAACTTTGGGTTGGAAGGATTCTGAAAAAGCCCATTGGGATAGGATGAAACATATCAGGAATTTATTTGACCCTCTGCTCGATAAAATGGTTGAATCCAAGGGGCTATGGAACACTTGGTGTAACTCCCAAATAGGTCCTAACAGAATCTATTGTAGGCTCGACCGTTTTTATGCCAATAAGGACCTCCTTTCATTTACCCCTAATGCTTGTGGAAACCCTGTCATGGCCTGCCCCTTTACTCTATCTGATCATCACCCCATCTCTTCCCATATTAGATTATCTGACCCTCTTCCCACCAATAGGTTGGGGCCTAAGAAATTCATTCTCAACACTAACCTCCTCCAAGATATAGATGTTCTCTTTGCCATTGGCATTATCAAACTGATCAATAAAAGTAACAAGGACCTTGCGTCACATATAGACAGATGGAACTTTATTATTAACTCTTGGCAAAAACCCTTGCAAACTATTGGTCAAAAAAGGGCCAAAGACTATAGATATGAGGAAATTATTCTTAACAGTAACATCTTGCAGATGGAAAATGAAGTCTAGTCAGATCCCTCCAACCCTGAACTTGCTGCTAATGTGGCTAGTGTGAGGGATGCTCTTAGACGACACAAGCAAACCAAGATTAAGGGGGCCATGATTAGGGCCCGTACCCACTAGCTTCAATTTGGTGACAAAGGCTCCAAGTTTTTCTTTAACCTTGATAAGATTAAAGAGGCCTTTGCTCTCTTCTACCAAAATATATTCACCTCTAAGGAGTCTGAGGCAGATAAGACCCTTTGGAATGAGTTTCAAGCCATCATCCCCAGAAGGATCACTGAGGAAGACGCCTGCCTCCTGAAGCGTCACTTCTCCCTTAATGAAATCCAAAGTGCCATCAATTCCCTCCATGATGATAAAGCCTCGGGGCCGGATGGGCTCCCTACTGAATTTTACAAAGCTAATAGTCACTGGATCTGCTCTGACCTTCTGGACATTTACAATGAGACTGTCCTTAAAGGCTCCCTTGGAGGATCTATCAATAAAGGAACTATTAAACTCATACCCAAGGATGGGGATAAGGCCCTCATCAAAAATTGGAGGCTCATTACTCTTCTCAATGTTTCCTATAAGATTTTGGCTAAAATGGTTGCCATGAGGCTGGAAACGATCCTTCCCAGGTTCATATGCTCTATGCAGACTGTGTTCATTAAAGGTGGATATATTCTGGAAAACCTTATCACTAGTTGGGAAGCTATGGACTGGGCTAAGGTATCTGGGCAAGATGCTGCTATGTTTCTCCTAGACTTCGAAAAAGCCTATGATAGGGTGGAAGGGGGCTTTATTCTCCTGATGCTTGCATCCTTTGGTTTTCCTAGGGAATTTTGTTCCTATGTTAAAGTCCTTTTACAGGATGCTTCCGCATAGATTGATATTAATGGATCCCTCTCACCTCCTATTTTGCTTTCCTGCTCCATTCGTCAGGGGTGCCCTCTGGCCCCTACCCTTTTTGTTATTGCCTCAGATGCGTTATACTATCTCCTTAGAGATAGCTCGCTCTCCCCCAAAGTTATCGGAGTTAGGCTCCCTAATGACAATGAACTTATCAACATTCAATTTTCTCATGACACAACCCTCTTTGTGGAACTTACCAAAACTAATATGGATCACCTTAACCACAAACTACATCTGTTTGGCTCTCTCTCGGGAGCCCGGCTCTCTAAGGCCAAGTCGACCTTCCTTAGTTGGAAGGAGCATCCCCCGGATTGGTTTGATAACTATGGGTACCAATGGGGTGGTCCATCCGAGATTGTTAGATACCTTGGTGCCCCGTTTTCTATATCCCCCTCCTCGAAGGACATGTGGTTATGGGTTAAAGGGAAGATTGACAAGAAACTGAGCAAATGGAACAATAGATTCCTCTCCCCAGCTGGGTAGAGTTCAAGTTTGCCAGAAAATCCTCTCATCTTATAATATCTACTATTCCTCTACTTGGATGTTTAACAACTACCAGATCCTTGAAATTCGAAAGGCTATTAGACGGTTTCTCTGGTCGGATGGTAAAGGTAATAGGAAATTGCATGCTGTTAATTGGAAATGGTGTCACACTGAGAAAACTCTTGGTGGCCTTGGGTTAAAAGATCTTAGGACCCAAGGTATTGCTCTTGCGGCTAAGTGGATCTTCCATGCCTTGGAAGGGCAAGAGCCTTGGAAGGTTTTAATCAGAAGCAACATTGAGAGGGTTGTTCCGAAGAAGGCCAACACCTGGAAAGGTTTACCTTTTGCCGACCTGGTGGTTGGTGATTTTCCTATCTTTGTCCAAGGCTCGTGTGTGTTTAGGTCTATTTGGAAGGCCTGGGAACATGTTAGAGGATTATTAGGAAACACTAATGTTAGTAGTGGTGACCTTATCCATGGTGAGAGATCCATATGGTGGAACCTCCATCATGCGGGCAAGCCTCTGGCTCTCACACAGGGGTGCTCGGCTAGGGTCTGGGCCAGCAAAGTCATTAAACTCTTCATTGATATTTTGGAGCATGGTAATATTCCTTCTTGGGAGGAACTCAGTTTTGAAGTTCAACCTTCCTTCCTCTCAAAAAAGAACCTACCATTTGATTAAGCGGGCTTGTGCGGATCTTGGACTACCTAAGGATTGTTACGTGGACTCACATAGTTTCCTATCTTTGAAGAGGGTCGATGGTATTCTTTTGTCTAAAATCAAGGTACAAAATATATATGCTATTCTAAACTCTAATTCCTCTATTATCAATCATGATAATATGTTATGGTATTCTGACCTGTCTAATTTATAGTGGCAAAAACTCTTTAGCAGGCTCTGGAAAAGTTCGATTGAGCCAAAACTCAAGTGCTTTAAATGGTTGTTGCAACTGAATAGGCTCCCTTTAAAAAAGAGTTGTGATGCTTTTGATCTTTGTTCTATCTATAAACTCCCTGATACTGGCAAGCATACCTTCTTTGACTACTCCATTGCTAAGGAGATCAGGTTAATGTTTGTTTTTTCTATCCCTGACCTTATAAATATGATGGAAGTTATCTCTGGTTATATTCATGGCTTAAAGAAAGATGCTAATATTTTCTGGTTTATTTTATCTGTTAATATCCTTTGGTATATATGGAAGATTAGGAATGTTGAGAGGTTTGATGCTCAACCCAGGGCCCTTACTGAATCTTTTTGAAGACTCATATTTTTTAAAATTGCTATGCAAGTTACTCTTACCATGAACATTGAAAGGAATAAGCTACTGAGGTTCCTGAAAGACGGGCACGCAACCATGTTCGTTTATGAAATGAAAGAGGGGTACGAATGGAGATGCAACATGGACAACCTCTCATCCTTTGAGGAGGTGCTCAAGAGGTTGAACAATGAAGTTAGAACTAACAGGGAACCCTCCTATGTCCAAGTTGAAATGCTATCTCAAACCCTGAGCCATAAGAACATTGTCTGGATGGAAGGTCCGCAGGGGTGGAGGCCATTGATGGCATCCTATCCTAGCTTATCTGTTGTTTCTTTCTTGTAATTTCCATGTTCTCCCTCAATCTTTAATATAAAAAATATATATTTATTAAATATTCTTAAGATATATATTTAAAAATTTACATTAGTAGTTATTATCCTTAAGGAGTGGGCATTTAAGGAAAATAAATTGAACAACTTAAATATATTATAGTATACGTCTTGTCAAAAGGACATGACAATCCACTTCACTTAGTAAGCTCTTATAGAAAAATTGCTTAGAGGTTTTCCATTTGAGATGATTTATTAATTTATGAGACATCTAACCCCAAACATGAAAAAATACATGTTTGAGTGAACAGATTGGGCTTTGTGGCACACTAGTGTTCTCTCCTTCCATCTTTGCCAACCTTTAAAAAAAAATCCCTATATATTTATTGAGCACAGGGAATGGGTTATTTCTCAGAGAAATCCCCATGCCATTTGTTTGCAATCACCTTATGAGATCTTATGCTGAAATAGAAATAGATTTGACTAACAAAAATATTGAGGGAGAAAACAAAGAGCCTTATTTGGTAGTATGGTCCCACTCTAAAAACTTTTCCTTCCAAATCTACCACTATTTTAAAGATTCATGGAGGATCAAGTATCAGTTTGCAGGGGAAGCAAGATCTTATATATTCTTAGATGAAATGGTTGAGTGCAATGGAACTCTTTTCTGAATGGTTTTCTGGAGGGGAAGTTTATCTGAAAGTATCAATGGTTACAAAATCCAAGATGAGGGTTTCATTATCCCTATTACGATAGCTCCATTTCCCCCAAAATATTTCAACCTATTAATGTGCATGTTGCATCCAGGCTTTAACCTCTGAATTATTTATCTATGATTTCATATGGTTCGTCTATTCTTGTGGTGGGGACCTTTAAGGAGTCGCCTATAAGTATTGTTATCTGGGAGTTGTTTCAAGATGATGAGGAAAATGAGTTGGTTTGGAAGTGGAAAGAGTTTACAAGAATGCCTCCACAGTCGCTACCTCAATCTCTTGATGAGCAATTGAAGCATATGGAGTCATGTGTTGGTGTGGGGGATTACCTGTGCTTCAACAGACTATGGGGAGAGGAAAGTGGAAAGGTGTTTGCATATAATTTAAGACAAGGGTTTTGGCATTGCACTCAGTACGGTAAATGGATGATGAATAAGAAGATCATTTCATTCGAACCTAAGCTCAGCCATTATCAGTTCTTAGGAATATCCAGAGAATGAGGGATTACATTATTTGGCTGATAAGTACATTTGAGAAAACTAGGGATAGCATGATTTTGGTGATAACTGTCATGTAATGATTATTAAACAGATTATTATTGTTTTTCTAATATATACGGTTTTTATTAAATAAATATGATTTGGATTGTTTTATGGGATTGATAAATTGAATATTTTTTAAAATAATTTTTAATTATGTATTTGGTGCAACTAGTTAAATGATGATTATATAGATTTTTTATAAAAACGAAAAATAAATTCATAATATTTAAAAATTAAATAATTCATATTTCTTAATAATTATCCTTTTTAATATGCTTACAAAAATAATTCATAATAATACATTTGAAATATTATATTTATTATTGTTAATTTAAAAGTAAAAATAAATATTTTTAACTAAACTTTAAATGTTGCGTTACAAGGGTCAATCTCAACGAACACAGCCCAAGACCTTTGTTTATCAGCCGTTAAGCAACCTTTACTGTTACTGTATTCAGAAAACAACGTTTTAACTTTTTTCTGGGCAAAGTTATTTAATCTTTTTAGGTTGGGATAATTTATTTATATTTAATGTGTTGGTAGTTATATTATTATTTTTATTAAGAGTCAAGGATTTAAGGGTTAGTTAAAAAAGTATATTTGTGATATTTATTTAATTTTAGTTCAATGAATATTATGTGTAATCAATTTTGGTTGTATTTCATTTATTTTTATCAAAAACAAAAAAATTAAGATAAAATATGGTAATAAAAAAATAATATTGAAAAGATATTCTCTCAAAAAAATATTTATAAAAGGTAGATTTTTTCTTTTGTGCACATTCTTTTTCTAATTAATAATACTAACATATATATTTTATTTTTTATCATAAAATTATTTTTAAAAATTAAGCATATGGTTGAGATGAATTTTATAGTCTTACATCTTCTAGTCAATTTTATTTTCTTTAAAGATGGTTCTAAATGCAAAACAAATTAAAAAAAAAAAAGCCATTGTCTTTCTTTATCCTTCTATATTGAATCTTTTTAACATTAATAAACCGTGTGTTTCTTTATCATCCAAATTTTCATGGTTCTCATCCAGATGCTCCCTGCAGCCATTAGTATCATGCCCGTCCCATTTTTATTCATAATCACTACTCTTCTCCCCTTCCTTATCTTAAGAGCCATAATCCACCAAATTTAACATCTTACCCTTCCTAAACTCATGGGAGGCAAGTCTATACGACTGTCGCCTACCTTCATTCCAACTAATCTCCCTTTCATCATCTTCATCCTTGCTTGAATCTATTAAATATCTAGAATATTGAAAGCGAAGGGGTGAAGTAGTATTCCCTTGAACTTATTTAAAATTCTAACTAACAAATCACATAACATAGTTTGAAAGCAATAAAGAAAATTAACACATAACACACAATGCTAGATTTATATGTGGAAAACCCAATATGAGAAAAAACAGAGAGAGATTGTTCTCTCAGGGATAATGAAATATGTAACTAGTTACATAGTACAAGAGGGTGGCTTGCTGATGGTTTGGGCTCACTGCTTGAATACAAAAGACTCACTATTGGATTATAAAGTATACAAAATTGAACTATTGAAATAACATCTGACATATGCTTGGGTTACAGCTCCTTTGAAGTGCACAAAACTATCACATCCATTCACTATACTTAATCTGCATAGCAATATTTACATCCAAAGGCCTTTCGTATAGACATATAGTACACAAAATAGTTGTTTTTCAACAACCATGCTTTTGACATGCAACACTAATGACAATATATATCTCCATCAAATATTCTAATGAGTCAGCTCAGCTAGATAGGGTGAGACCAGACTATCCACATGCTAAACTAACCAAAATATCTCCATGTGTTGTCAGCTTCTAATTCAAATCATAGAATACCTTGTAGAACGTGCTTCCAACACATCCAGATACACCCAGACCAAAAGACACCATGAAGAATCTACTCTGAATATGTCCAGATTGAACCAGACCCAAAGCTACATGAAGTGAGTTCATACATGTATAGCATGAAAAAAAAGGAACATCATGTATAAAGAAGAAAACATCTGAATTGAATCACATACATACATGCTATACCCAAATATATCAATGATATCATTAATAACAATGACAATTAGACTAACAATCTTACCCTTTGTTATTGATGGCAATATAAAGTTATACATTATAAGTTTGCTGAAGTAACTGTTGATGTACTTAACTAACAACTGTTTGAAATTTTGTATGAAGAGGAGAAAAAAATATTTCTAACACACACATAACTCTACTCCCCCTTTGAAAACGATGACAAAGGGTCAAAAAAAGTTAAAAATAGTGAATGAAGAAAAAAATTGAGACTGCCCCTCAGGGAGACACCTATGGTCAACCAGATCATTGTTTGAGATTATGGATATGCATGGTCCAGTCATCCTTTTTCTTGTCCTTGTGAGTAATGGCTTCTAACGTAAACATAATGTGAACCTACATGGCCATGGGAAACTGCTATGCCTTTGGAATGGAGCCAGGTTCAACATATTGGAATTGAGTGGCTTGAGAGAGGGCTCTATTCATGATGGATATACTTTTGTTTCTCATATCACTCATCTACTAAGGGAAGAATAATATCATCCCTTTGCTACTGTAATCCAAAGTATTTTCATGAAGATCTTCAATCTTGGCTATATTGGAACCATATAAGTCCCTACATAACTTGAAGGTGGCATGAGCTTACCAGATCTTGTCTTCAATAATATTTATTTCATCTTTGATTTTTTTTCTAACATCTGTCCACTGAAGACTATAATAGAAGAGTATGCCACCATTTTCCAAATATGACTGAGCTTGAGAAATAAGTTGTGAGAGTTGATGATGAGATGACTCACATTTAGCCTTGAGTTCTTACAATAGTTTTTCTTGGTCATTTTCTCTATCTTTCTCATATTTTTCTTTCATCTTCTTAGTGTGACTGCTCAAAGAATTAATTAGAAATTTGCATTTATCTACATTGAGAGTGTCTGGATCTAGTTGATACTCTGGCATTGCAACATGGAGTGCTACCAACAGGTCTTCAATGATCTTATCCTTTTTCATAAAATCCTATTTTGTAGATGAGAGAAATGCCTCTCTAGTTTCAAGCTTTTGAACTAGATCAACATTAGAAAAAGACAAAGATTGCATAGATGAAGTGAGAGGTTAAATAATTAAGGGTGCATAAAATAATTTCTTCCAGGTATCTTTAGTAGAATGGGTACCAATTACAATCATTGATCCATGTACACACTCACTAGACAGTTTAGCCAGATTATCTACCTTATCAACCGATGAAGCCTTGGTTTCGGATTCATTCTTTTTGGGCTGAATGTATACACTCTCTCATATTGATCTTTATTAATAGAATCTTCAATTTCCTTGCCTTTAATAGACTTAGCATTAACCGTAGGAACTTCAGAGGTTTCAGGAATGTCCATAACATTATCCATAGTGGTATCTATAGTAGAAGTATCATCAACTAGATTATCATTAGGATTATCAGCAAGGGTAATAACAAAATTAATTGATGTATTTTACAGCACACCGATAGAAGTACTGGATTCAACAAGAGAGAACAAACCAAGGTTTTTAGAAATTGTCATTACAATCTCCATGATTTCACCTTAAATTTTTTCTTTGACATTAGCCTCACCTAACATGAGACTACCTAGACTCTTCTTCGTTCTCAATTCAATTTTGCACACTTCAATAAGAGTAGCTTTGTTATCATGGGATAGAGTAGAACCAACTAATTTAAATACATGATTCTTAATGGATTTTTCCTCTTCCCTAACAATTTGTCTGATCTTAATTAATTCATCATACAAATCTTTTAAAATGTCATTTATAAACCGATGAACTACTGCTTCAAATTTCTCACAATATAACATAAATGGTTTGATAATATTATTTTGATCTTCAACATTTTCTTCAAAATAATAGTGACCTACCTCATTTGGACTTTTATCTTGATCCATGGTTTCACACAAGATATTTGCATCAAGTACCATCTTGAATTTCTTTCCTTTAGACTTCCATACATGTATCCGATATTGTTCATCATCATCCTCTTCTTCAAATTCAAGAAAAATTGTCTTTCTTTTTGTTTTAGTTGGTTTCTATAGAGAACTAGATGAGCAAAGCTCCTTTTAAGGAACCTTAGCTACTTGAGGTGTGCTAGCAAGCCTTCTAGAACATCTAATTTCAGTAATATCCTCCTCAATCAATTTAGCCTTATCCAGTGACTCCTAAATAACTTTCTTCACTGCCTTTTCACGATCCTTCTTGGTATATTCCATGCAAACCTTCAAGTACTTTTCATCCGTTGTCCCAAAGCATTCCTAAGACTCGTCAATTGGATGCTATAGTAGGACTTGTGCTGAACCTTCAATAATCTCTTTAGGAGCCTCATATCTAAATGGAGGGATCCAAACCTTTCTTGGCACAATAGCCTCCATTGAGCATTTGTCAGTTGTGAGTATGAATGTAATTTCATTCTAGTATTTTGTAATTACCTACTTTGGGATCCTTTCCATTCTCTACATTTTCTTCTAAAGAATAGTGAAGAAGGATAAAAACTCCTCCTCTCTTGCATTATTATTATTTAAACCATTTAGCTTTTCTGCAATCTAATGAGCCACCAGGGTATCTGAAGACCAGAAAACCCTACCTCATCCAGGTACTTGTAGAAAATAAAATAGAATGCATATTGCCAGGGTTTCAAACTTAAAGGAGTTTCTTCTTCTTGCATTGTACAAGATCCTCAAGGAACTGCTATCGCAAGATCTCACAAAGATTGAAATGTTTGTTTAATTCTATCATTTCATAAGCCATATTGACCGTTGTGGCTGAAATAGAATTTTCCCTATTAGTGAAGTAAACCTTGTTTCCAGTCATCATTAATAGATACTTGACCACCAAATTCTAAACGGAATTAATTGTGAGAGACCATTTGTCAAATATCGCACCAATTAGATCCATGAATTCTTTGTTCTTGTTGTATTTTAGAGTTGGAATAACCCCAAAATCACTCAGACCACTAAAGATTTTCATTACATCTTTTGTAATGGGGTGATTTTTCTTTAACCAAAGGAATTCATCATGAAACCTACTCATTTCTATCCTAACCCAATTTTCATCATAATAGAAATATGGAAAGTCATTCCATGTCTCAAGCTTCTTCTCAACTAGGTTAGCAAATTTTGGTCTTACCTGACCATGCTCATTGATCTTCTTTGTCCATAATTCCAACATTTTATCATGATGACTGAATTGTTCTAGCTTCACATGGATGAGAGACTACATCTCCTTGGCCAAAACCACACCAAGGGGAATATTTCAAAAAGCTCCATCTGAGTGAGGTTCAAATGCAACATCAACTATAGTTTGCGTAGCCATGATCACTCATTCAATTGATAGAAAAACCTAAACAAATTCACCATAGAAACCCTAGGTACTCTAATCACCTTCAATACTCGTAACACTCATGCAGTTTGTGGTGAAATGAATTTTATCAAACTATTTTCCTTATATTTCTTCATGTAATGTTTCATCTAAAATATGTGTGAGATGTCTTCCACTTTCTCAGGTTTTACAACATCATATTGAATCTTGTGATGAGTTATGACTATGACAGTGAAACTTCTTCATGTTCTACTCAGCTAGTAATACAACCTCACACTATTTGGCAGGGGATAAAGATATGTCTTTCTGATTGCTCCCCTTAGGCCAAAGCCACAATTTTTTTAGTTTCCAAATGAAGTACCTGCACCGGGGCTTCATCCAGATCTTCAAGTCATCTCAGTTTACACATCCTCCATATTGATCTTCTTTGCTAGTTTGATTGGATTTTGAGTCTCATTTCTTTTGCATTCTCTTTCCACATGTTCAGACTTGTTGGAGTTGTATCACCTTATGTTCATCAAATTTTGTCTTCACTTGCATTGGTTAGGTTTGTGTCCAAAAACATTGCATGCATAACATCTACCTTTAAAATGATTATACCTACTTTGATTTATAACCATATTTCTACAATAACTAACTTTGTGACCATATTTATTGCATGTATAACATCTACTGGATAATGGGTTTTGATTCATTCTACTTCTACATTCTACTTCCCTATGTCCTATTCTATTGTATTTATATCAAGAACCATTAAAGGAGGTGTTTTTCTTACTTACCTACTTCTCAACTGAAGACTTACCTCTTTCTTCCTTGGTAGCTACTTCTTTTACCAGAGGTGAATCTTCTTTGCAAATTTATTGGGATTGAGAACATTCACCAAATTCATTTGTTTCCTCCTTAGTATCCAAAACTTTCTTTGTACAAAATTTATTTTTACTCTCTTGTTTCTTTTCTTTCTTTAGATCTACCTTTAGAGTTGTTATTTCTAGATTTAGCCTCTCACACTCTTCTGATTTACATTTCATCATTTTGTTCAAGTACTCCTTTCTTTTCTCATCATCTTCACTTTTGGCTTTTAGATCTACAATAGTGCAGTTTGCTTGTTTGATCTCCTCAATGAGTTCTTTATGCCTTATTTTAAACTTCTGGATCTGCTTACTTAGCTTCTTAATATATTCATTGGCTAGTTGTACATTTTCTTTCAGATCTTTGTTTTTATTTTCTACGACCTCAAGATCCTCAAGAGCATTTCTAAGATCTTTGTTTAAACCCATAAGTTCAATTTTTGAGATCTCCTTCGAGTGGTTAAACTCTTCCAATGGACTTGGCTCTAATATTAATTGTTGAATATGTAGAATACTAAGAGTGGAGGGGTGAATAAGTATTTCCTTGAACTTTATAAACTTCTAACTAACTAATCACATAATATAGTTTGAATGAAATAAAGAAAATTAACACATAATGCCAAATTTATACGTTGAAAACCCAATATGGGAAAAACCATAGAGAGTGTTCTCTCATAAATGATGCAATATGTAACTAGTTATGTAGTACAAGATGGTGGTTCATTGCCGGTTTGGGCTCATTTATTGGAGGTCTCATTGCCCGAATACAAAAGGCTCACTGCCAAATTATGGAGTATACACAATTTTAACTATTAGAATAGAATATGACATATGCTTGGGTTACGGTTCATTTGAAATGCACAAAATTGTCTCATACATTCACTGTACTTAATCTACATAGCAATATTTACATCCATAGACCTTTTGTATACACATATAGTACACAAAATAGTTATTTTTCAACAACCATTCTTTTGACATACAACACTAATGACAATATTGTTAGGATAACTGGTGAACAACTGAGAGGGGGGAGGGTGAATCAGTTGTTAATAGATTATGTGAATTAAAGCATTTAAAAGTTTATACAAGAATAACTGATTAAGCATTAAATCATAATTGAAAACCAAAGAACTAATAACATGCAACCATGATGGGAAACCCTACCCACAATCATATGATACTTCTGCAGCAAGTATATGTTTACAATAGGGGCCTACACATGCAGGAAGGCACACTGCCTAGAGCGTACTGCTCATCACAATGGAGTCTCAATGACTATAGGGATATCAACCACCTCAAAATATTTGGACAACAATCCAAAGAGAAGAACTGTCGGTGATAGCATCAAATATGCCAAATTACAGTTCTAGTTAAGGTCAATACTGGAGGTCTAAAACCTCTTACATAAACCAAACATGATCACCTATAATCGACCAAATCCTTTGCATAAATGATTATTAAATTATTCTCTCCTTTCCCATTCATCCATCACATGTTGTCCAGAGGCCAAACAAACATCATCCAATCAATAAAATATTCTGGAAATGCATCTGAGGATCCACCAACACGATACATGAAAACCAGTCTATAACCTAGATAGCACCAGACCTAAATTAGATCCACACATGCCAAATAAATGACACCAATTAGTCGAGGCACGAACACAATCACCATCAACATCATGAATCTCTTCTAGAAGCTGCACCAACACCACTTATGCATTACATCAAAGATCTTCACTAAAGCTCTATTGATGAAACCCTTACCGAACCAATAAAGTAGGCTTACTAGAACATTAGATAGAATCCGATCATCAAGTCAATACCAACTGACTAAAACATACTTTAGAAGGATATGAACCATCCATACAAACTTATTCCAACATTCAGATCATACCAGTGACAATCAACTGATAATATTCCCAATCCAATCCTTCTACCGGAAGCCGGTAAAAAACCATAACAACAAGTGTTGACATTAATGACAAAATATTAATGCAACATATAATCAATTCCATCATATGGCCAACAATCTCCCCCTTTGGCATTGATGGCAACACTAGATCTGAAAAACATCCAAGTGCCAAGAAAATGCCAAACAAGTCTCCCCTAATGGAAGACCGCCAAAAATATCCCATAGAATGATATAGCAATGAAGCTCTGAACCAAATCTGAAACAAAAGACCAAATACTACTAATCTCCTCCTAAGGAGTGCAATGAGCCTGAAAAATAAATAGCAATGGTTTTTCACATATATTCCTCCCCCTTTGACAACAATGCCAAAGAATCAAATAGAATAAAAAACTTCAAATCTCAAGGATGACTACTCCCCCTGGTTAGTAGCATTATTTCATCAATCCAGAGTAAAAGATAGCTCTGATAATGCATACCAGACTGAGGCACATCTGCATCATTAAATTCTCTACTGGAGGGGTAGAAACCCCCAATTTGTCTCTCAAATACTCAAATGATTCCCAAGACAAAGGTTTTGTGAAGATGTCTGCTATATGTTCCTTAGTGTTCACATAAACCAATCTGACTTCTTTTGCTTCCACCTTTTTCTTCAAAAAGTTATACTTGATGGATATTTGCTTAGTCTTGGAGTGAAATACCGGATTCTTGGATATGTCAATAGTTGTAGAATTATCACAATAGATAACTACTGGATCATTATAACTCACTTTTATATCCTTCAACATCTGCTTCATCCATAGAACTTGAGTACAATTGGTTGCAACTCCAACATATTCAGCTTCAACACTAGATAAATAAATGCATGAATGCTTCTTGTTGATCCATGACACTAACTTCTTCCCAAGAAAGAATGCTCCATTGGATGTGCTCTTCCGGTCATCAATATCACCAACCCAATTTGCATCTGTATATGCACATAAAGTAAAGTCATCATCTTTAGGGTACCATAAACCATATTCAGTTGTTCCTTGCAAATACTAGAATATCCTTTTTATTGCACTTTCCTGATTTTCTCTTGGATTACTTTGAAATCTCGATACAATACTGACTGCATTCATTATATTCGGTCTAGTCTGAGTTAAATATAGAAAACCACCAATCATGGATTTATATCTTGTAGAATTTACTAAAGAGGATACATCATTAATTAACAATTTTTCACTTGTAACCATAGGAGTACTAACCAGTTTTATAATTTTCCATACCAAATTTCTTCAACAATTCCCTTAGATACTTAGTTTAACAGATAAAGATGCCTTTGTCCGTCTGAGTAATCTGCAAACCTAGAAAAAACCTTATTTATCTAGTCATAGACATTTCAAATTCACTCTGCATATTATCAGAAAATGCCATGCATAGTTTTTCTTCACCTCCAAAAATGATATAATCAACAAATACTTCAATAATCAAAATATCATCATTAGTGATCTTATAATATAGGTTACTGTCACCATTACCTTTTATAAAATCAAGCTTCAATTAGTGATGTCGGTTCAATTCTATCATATGACCAATAAATATATCCACGTCAAATATTGTGATGGGTTAGCTCAGTTGAATATGATGAGACTAGACTATTCACATGCTACACTAACCAAAATATCTCCATGCAGTGTCAAATTTGAATTTGAATCATAGAATACTTTGTAGAACATACTTCCAACACATCCGGATAGGACCAAACCAAAAAACATTGTAAATAATTTGTTCTCAACATGTCTAGATGTCCAACTGGACCCAAAGGAACTTTTGATAAGAGTAAATGTCAAACCCAAAGCTGCATGAAGTGAGTTTATACATGTATAACATGAAAAAAAAGGAACATCACATATTGAAGAAAATTTCCAAACTAAATCACATAAATACATGCCAAACCAAAATATATCCATGACATCAATGACAATAATGACAATTAGGCCAACAGACTCATCAACAATTGTAATCTATTTGCGGCTCGAGATCTTCCATTTCTTGTCGCTAGTTGAGGCCTTTTGGGTTTTGGGCATTATTTTTTATAACCATAGAGGTGGAAGGGGTTCTATGAAAAGCCATCAAAGCAACCTCCAAATGTGGAATGCAGTGTTTGGTCTAGGCATTAGGTGGACCAATTAGCAAGGGGGAAGCACTCTTGTTAGGATCTCCCATAACATAAAAAGAAAGTGATAGAAAGAGAAAAAATGGTCTCATAGTTCGTAAAATGGTTGAGAAGCAACATATGGTAGAAATAGTAAACTTTATGATGACCTTGGAGAGTTAAATATTTCACTATCATGAAACATATAATTTTCCAATGGTTGAGGAGCTCTTCTCTTGCATAACCACCTTGCAACTTCATAGGGGCTTCCTTCCGACAAAAGAATTAGTTTAGACTTTATATGTTTTCCTCATGGATCATTCTCTTTCACTTCCTACCTTCCATGGAGACCCTACTCACTTGTGTGATCACTTCCTCACTAACCTCAAATGAGATAGCACCCATAGTGACCCTTCTATTGACCCAATATGTAGCAAACTAGATTGAAAATTCTTCATAAAACCCTTGCATCTATTCAAAATAATCTTCAACTCCCCCTTATTTGGAAATGTGTGGGGAGAGCTAGCTCAATATTTAGAAAGGTAAAATGAGAGACAAAGAGATACAAATGGATAGAAATATAAAGAGATGAAAAGAGATAAGAATAGAGGGAGAGATAGGGAGATATAAGGATAGAAAGAGGGAATATATTGAAATGAAGATAGAGGATGATATAGAAAGATAAAAATAAAGATGAAGAGAGGGAAAAAAATAGGGGAGAAGAAATATACATAGAGATATATATGGGAATAGAAAGAGGAACATATAGAAAATATATGGGAACAAAAAGAAAGAGAGAGGTATAGATAGAGAGATAGATAAGGTGATAGAGAGGGAGCAAGGGAGAGAGAGATGGGAAAAGATGGAGAGAGAGGTGAGATAGAGAGGAAGGGAAAGAAAGGGATTTTAACATAATTAGAGGGGGAAAGACGAGGGCTAAAGAAGGAGAGATATATGTAGATGAGAGGGAGAAAAGAATATAGGAAGAGAAAGTTCAATACATAGAGATATGGAAGGAGAGGGAGAAGGAGAGGAAGAGAGGGAGAGGAAGAGAGGGAGAGAGGGAGAGATATAGATAGAGGGTGATATAGATATAAAGAAAGTGTAGAGATTGTTTTAGAGAAATAAGGAGAGGGATAGAGAGGGAGATAGAGGTAGAAAAAGATAAGGATGTAAAGAGATAAAGAGTAAGGGGGAAAAGAAGAGGGTGATATAGAAATATGAAGAGTTATAATGAATTGATAGGGATGTGGTGAGAGAGATATAAATGTAGAGAAATACTGGTAGAGAAAGATATAGATAGAAAGTAATAGAGAGGAGTGGGGGAGTCAGATTAGAAGAGATAAAGAGAATAAGAGAGAAAGAGATAGAGGCCCGAGAGAACACTCAATAGATAAAGAGGGATAAATAATTCTTCTCTTAATATTTTTGGTTTAAGATGAGTTTTCTCATTAATTATCTTTTAATTTGCTAATTTTGCATTTGCAAAATATAAATAGATATCAAAATAGATGTATATTTTGAGCTAGATATTTGTTTCATATGTATTAAATACTTGTCATGTTGTGAATGCTACTAGCTTAGATATCTTTAATACATCTATCTAAAATATACTAAGAGATATCAATCTTGAGGCACCTCTCTATTCTCAATAACTATTTCAACATAGGCACCTTAGATGATATCTCTTGGATATATCTCTTGTCATATTTTAGATAGATGATTTAAAGATACCTAAGCTAGTTTCTATTCATTTTTGTTATATATTTTTTGTATAAAATTAGCTCAATAATGACATGAGTATTCTAATAGAAAAAGATAAATAAAATAATTTCTATTCATTTGAGAGAGAATTTTTTGATAAAAATAGTATGACTAAACTATAAAATTAGTTTTGATTATTTGATTATTAAATTAAATAAATATTACAGTAAAATGAGTCATACTTGATCTATTTATTTAATTTATATTACTAGTATAGATATCTTCAAGATATTCAAATAGTTATTGCTAATAAATAGGGATTGAGATTATATCTATCAGGTCTTAAAATATATATTTAAAAATTTATATTATTTTAAATTAAAATATCAAACATAATAAAAAATAAATCTAATTAATTTATTAAAAAATAAAATTTTATTCATTTATTATTTAATATGGTCTAGACATTCTATTTTATTTTTCAATAAATTAAACTAGAGAAAATAAATTATATTTATTTAAAAGTTTAACCTCTACATGAAAATTTTAAAGGTCCATCAGAATTCATCTCCAAAATATCGTTTAAAGGAACTTAAGTCAAATTGATGGTCATTAATTCTTGTGTTACATGCATGCCAATAAATTTTTTAATTTTGTTGCCTATCGCTTTCTTAACATTATGTCTTTGTAGTGTTAGTATATGTTAAGGCAGCAGAAATGAACGATAGAAAGGGTAGGGCAAAATAAAGAAAAATAAAAGTGAATTACAAAGATATGGTGGAGCAGGAAAGATGGTGATTGAATTGGGTAATAACTTTATTACATGAAGCAGAAAAATGCAACATGCAAAGGGCCACCGACGAATTGATTGGGATTATTCAGATTTTCTTGCATGTCTTGTGTGACAGACCTACTGCTTTTCTATAGAAAATGGATGAGCCTTCCCCTCTCTTTTCTCCCAATTACTCAAAGAGCCAATATTAGAGATTTGTCAAGCGTAGGGAAAGGGTTACTACTCTTTTGAGAAATGGCCACTCCACATTTATTTGCATGCAATCCCCTTATGAGATCTTATGTAGACATAAAAATAGATTTTTGTGACAAATTTATCAATATTGTATAGGGAGGAAAGAAAGAGCCTTCTTCGATAGTCTAGCGAAACTCTAGAATTTTTTCCTTCCAAATTGTTGGTGTAAATAATTATTCATCATGGATATTAATACACCTTACTTAAGTTTACTTAGGAAATACATTTCATAGTAGTTTGGATATGAGACACTTGGGTGTTTGTGCCACATTGGGATAGTGTGTAGGAGAATTTCCACCTTTTATGGTGTTGATCTTGTTACTACTCTATCATATCCACTTATTGTGGAGTGATAATTCCACCTTCGATGGGTGATCTACCTCATCTAAAATATTTTATTGTTTCTCCCACCTACAACACCTATTTCCTACCTACCCTTGCTTCTTATTGAGCCACATGTCATGTTTGTGTGCTCACATATCCATATAGCTTTGTCTATATATGCAGACTCATATTCATTGTATGAACAACTATTGTTTTTTTGATCATATATCTATTGATGAGAACACGGTCTATTCTTGTCCTATGTTTTGTCTCTATTTTGTACTTTTCATTGAGCTCTTGATCTTGGCAAATTGTCACATGGTATCAGAGCCATTAGAGCGTCATCGATTCATCTTTGAGAGGCATTATTGCGATGTCAAGAGGTAGATCTTAGGAGAAGCATCTTTTGGAGGCGTCCTAGACCAGGTCCGACCTCACCATTGCATTCGGGTGGCCATTTTCATGAATTTTGAGTGTAAATTTAGCCTATTTTGGTGAAAGTCAAATTTTGGCCTTGAAGGAAAAATTTTGCCCAATTTGGGCAGTATGGTATGGATTTCGAAATGTTTTTAAAAAGAAAAAAAAATTTCTGCCAAAAAAAATATATTTTATTATTCCAGAGAAAAAAATTTAGATTTTTTTAATAAAAAGATGTAAGGGATTTTTTTTAAAAATAAAAAATAAAAATATATATATATATATATTTGGGGGTCCGCAGACCCCCTGTGACCCTGTTGTATTACAGATTTTGATGCAGGACCATAGCCTATCGTCCACCGCTGACCGGCCCCCATGTCCTTTCAACTCCCTCAGAATCTTTGTTGCTCTTGCCGGCCCGGCTCCTCTCAGCACTGGACCTCATCGCCAGCATCGACCCCTCCTGTCACCTATCGGCCCCTCTACCGTCGACACCGGCTCCAACTCTAGCCCTGCCCTCCTGACTACTGACCACTTTGTCGGCACCGAGCTCCCTGTCGGCCCCCTTAGGCCACTGACCACCACTGCAGCCCCGTCGGACGACAGTCTGCCAGCCACGCCACCTGTTGGGCCCCTCCACCACATGGACCGGCCACGTCACCTGCTGCGTACTACCACAATCAGATACCACTTGGACAACCACGTCATTTATCTTGCCACATCATTCACCATCTCAGTGGCCACGTCAGCAACACCTTGTGTACCACATCATCTGATCTATATGACACGTCATCCTAGCGGGCAAATCAGACTGTGCCACGTCATTCGTCCGTACAGTACGGATGCCATGCAGGTAGGGAGGCAAAGTTTTTACAATGGCTAGATGGTTGTGAAATTTAGGCTTGCAGTTTGGTGACATCATCATTTAAAAAAAAATTGTCGGCCCTCTCCATTAAGCTTTTTGATTTTGCAATTCAACTTCAAATGATCATATCTTGCTCATTTTTGCTCCTGTTTTGGTGCAATTTTTTTTGAAATGGGATAGAATTTCATGTACTTTCTTGTGGTGGAATTATTTTCTGATTTTGGTGAACAGATTTTTCAGAAATCTCAGTTTTTGGTGACTGTATGTGTCCAATCCTCCTTTCTGTAACTTCCAGGACTCTGTTTGGGCTCATACGAACTCATTTTTAGGTGTCATTTATTTGTAAAGTGAATTATTTTTTGTCTAATCTCATAATATGCTATCGGTTTGTATCAATTTTGGTTATAAATTATAGTTTTAGCATATGGTCATTTTTGACCAATTTGACATTTGTATTGCATAGATCTATCTTGTTGGTCATTTGCTTCGTAGTTCTCAACCTATTGGGGAAGTTGTAAAACAAAATTATAATTCCACCTTGCCATTTTTTACAAGTGGCCTATTGTACACATACTACATATAAAGTGCCAAAACCATCATTTTTGGGGGGGTACTTTGATTGATTGAATTTGGGGGGGTATCTCTGGTGCTTTTGTTCTCTTATGTTCCTTCCTTTTTTGTCCTATGGGTTCTTCTAAGTTTCCTCTCTTAACTCCTCACAATTATGCTACTCATTATATTGATGCATGGAGTAAACTTATGGAAAAAGGACTAACTCATTATATTGATGGAACTATTGTTTCTCCCACTGATCTTAAGGTTGATCTAGTTGTTCACTTGGATTGGTTCACTAAAAATATCATGGCGATTGGTACCTTAAGGAAGTATGTATCAAAGGATCTCATTTTTCATATTGAGAAATGTACTCTAATCAAAGATGCTTGGAAAAAGTTTCAAGACTTGTATGGTCAAGTTGATGAGATTAGGGGATATCAGATTGATAGTGATCTCACCATGTGTTAGATCCCAAGAACTTTTATACTATACAAGATTATGTCACTAAGGAAAAATAATTGAGGGCACAACTCAAGGATTGTGGCATTGATAAGAAGGATGCTCAATTGAGCTTCAATTTAATGGGCAAGCTTCCACAAGAATATGCAGCTTTTGTTTCTAGTTTCCAAACCCATACGATGACAATGGGTTCAAGCTACACAATGCCTACATTTGATGCTTTCGCTAAAATGTTGATGATGGAACAAACTAAGTTGATAAGAATGGGCATTCTTAAGGCTTCTAAGTCTCAAGCATTAGTGGCAAATCAAGGGAACAAAGGAAATCAAGAAAAGGACAACTCCAACAAGAAGAAATGACAATCAAAGCCTAAGGACAAAGCATCACCTTCTCAACAACAAGGAGATTCATCCTCTTTCAATAGGGACAATTCACCAAAGAGGGAGAGACCTACTTGTGCCTATTGTAAAAAGTTTGGTTATGAGGAGCGTCGTTGCCATTCTAAGAAGATTGATGAGCTCACACATATCCTCAAAAAGTATAACATTGATTTGCCTAATGTCTACAAGAAGGATGATTCTTCAACTTCTACTTCCTCACAATCAAAAGGAAAAGGGAAAGCATTTATGGCTTCTACAAGTGGGAAGACTCACTCTTTTGGGACAAGAAAAGGAGAATATCCTTCTGCTACTACTAATCATGATTCAAGGAGATGGCTTCTAGATTCAGGGGCTTCTCATCATATGGAATCTTCATAGTCTATGTTCTCTACATTTGAGCCTTGCACCATGCCACAAATTTTGATGGGCAATCATACATACATGGATGTGATTGGGAAATGAATTATTTTCATCAGGGATAACTCCTTCAATGATGTGTTGTGTATACCACACTTGACAAACAATCTCCTTTCCATCTATCAAATCACACATGGCGTAACTAAGAGAATTGTGGAGTCCATACCTAAGTCAGTGTTCATTAGAGACTTGGAGACTAGAGATATCATTGCGACTGGGGTGGTTCATTATGTATCTCGGTTATACTCCCTTTTAGATTTTGTTGATGATGATGATTTCACATATGATGATTCTTCACATGATGATCACACTTCTTATGATGATCCAGATTTTGAGGAGAACTCTGGGTACTTGAACTTGGGGATTCTCACATGTGACCCTATTCCTGAGCCTTGTGTTTCATCTCCTCCTATTGATATCACATCACCTATTGCACCAGATGATGTGAATAGTGTGATAGTTTTATCTTCTTGTGATTTAGTGTGTTAGAATATATCTTGTCTTCTAGCTTCAGTTTCATGTGATGGCTACTTGACAAACATTGTAGGTTTGTTTATGGAATCCTACATTGCAGATTTGGGAGACATTATTGATGATATTCATCTTCTATTTGATGAAGACGATCCTTCTTCAATTGTTGCAAGGGAATATTATGACCCTCTTGTTCATTCTCTACATGATCATTCTTTTGAGGTTGATATGATTGTGGATACTTATGTACAATAGTTGGAGGAGGTCTCTTTATCCTTTGAGGAGACATGTGAGTCTTTGGGACATGTTCTACATTCATCTCCACTAGATCTTGGAGTGCCTTTTTCAGTAGTGTGGAGCAGTTTACCACCTTTGGAGGGGGTATCTTTCAGCATCAACATGGAGACACTTGAGAAATTTTCAGAGATTCCATTCATCATGAGTTTTTTCCATACATCATCCCTTCATGATTGGGGAGACTTCATGGATACACCTTTGGTTTTGTTTCTTCCTAAGGGGAGGATTGTTGTTCGACGTTTGTGGAGCAGTTTCTTCATTCATCATCGAGCTTCTATCATTGGTGCAGATTCTACATTGAGGGGGGCCTCCCTAGCTTCTCTTCTTCTCTCATACGGGGGGGACTTTTTACTCACATGGGGTTTTGTTCCTCACATACTTCTATGAGAGTTCTCTTGTATAGCTTTCATCTCTCTTTTGGGGGAGGGTTTTTTCCCATTGGGTTTTTCTCTCTTTCTCCACTTTGTGAGAGATTTCATTGCATTGGTTTGCATGCATTTGCATTTGTACATGGGTACCTAACATGGCCTCATAGCCAGGACCCATCTTGCATTGCTTAGTTGCATTGTAGACTTAAAAGTGCATTCCCTTAAGTTGGGCTTAAGGGGGGGTGTTGGTGTAAATAATTATTCATCATGGATAATATTACACCTTACTTAAGTTTAGTTAGGAAATGCATTTCATAGTAGTTTGGGTATGAGACACTTGGGTGTTTGTGCCACATTGGGATAGTGTGTTTAGGAGAATTATCACCTTTTATGGTGTTGATCTTGTTACTACTCTATCATATCTACTTATTATGGAGTGATAATTCCACCTTCGATGGGTGATCCACCTCATCTGGAATATTTTATTGTTTCTCCTACCAACCACACCTACTTCCTACCTACCCTTGTTTCTTATTTAACCACATGTCATGTTTGTGTGCTCATGTATATCCATATAGCCTTTCTTATATATGAAGGCTCATATTCATTGTATGAACTATTGATTTTTTGATCATCTATCTATTGATGAGAATACAATTGATTCTTGTCCTATATTTTGTCTCTATTTTGTACTTTTCATTGAGCTCTTGATCTTGGCAAAATCTCACACAAATCTACCACTTTCTTCAAAATTCATGGAGGATTAAGTGTCAATTTGTAGGGGAAATAGGGTCTGATATACTATTTCATAAGGTCGCCTCCAACTATCATCAGTTACAAAATCAAAGATAAGGGTTTCATTAGCCCTATTATGCTAGATCCATCACCCCCATAAATGGTTGAACCTCTAAATGTGCATTTTGTATCTATGCTTCAAGTGGGTGTCTGTTCGTGTGGTTGGGACCTTTCAGGAGCCGTTTACAGTTACACTCAATTAATAAATAAAATTTATCAATTAATTTATATCCATTTTTTGATATATTTTTTCTTTTCCAAATTTTTAATGAAATTAATATAGAATAAACTTTTATAAGATAATTTAAATATTTTAAAAAAATTTTAAAAAGTAAATAAAGTAAAAATTAGAATGTAATTTATAAAGAAAATTTTACATTCTATTTTACTATGAAAATATTATATTTTGCATATATTTTACTTTTTAATAGTTTTTAAACATATTCATTTATTTTATAAATAGGATTAAAATATATAATATAAATAAATAATATTTATCAATTAATTTGTATTGACTTTGTGAGATAAATTTTTTAATAAAATTAATGTATTTTGAAACTGCTCATTATTATTATACTAATTTAACTTATAATATAATAATAGCAAAAATGTGAATAGAATAATGTGTGCAGTAAACACATTTGCAAGAGAAAGAGAGGGAGAGTTATTGATATTTAAAGAGAGGGAGGAGGGGTAAGGGAGAGAGAGAGAGAGAGAGAGAGAGAGAGAGAGAGAGAGAGAGAGAGAGAGAGAGAGAGAGAGAGAGAGAGAGAGAGAGAGAGAGAGAGAGAGAGAGAGAGAGAGAGAGAGAGAAATAGAGGGAGAAATAGCAAGAGATAGAGAGGAGAAAGAGAAAGGGAGAGATAGATAGAGGTGGATAAGTAACCAAGTAGAAGACAGAGAGTGGGGAGAGCTAGCTCAATGTTTAGAGAGGGAGAGAAAGAAACAAAGAGATATAAATATAGAAAGAGATAGTCACAAAAGAGAGGGAGAGATAGAGGGATATAAGTAAATGAAGATAGAGGATGACATAGAAAGATAAAAATAGAGATGGCGAGAGGAAGAAAAACAGGGGAGAAGAAAGAGAGTTAGAGACAAATAAATGGGAAGACAAAGAAAGAGAGAGGTATGGATGGAGAGATAGATAAGGGAATAGAGAGGGAGCAAGGGAGAGAGAAGGGAAAAAATGAAGAGAGAGATGAGATAGAGAGGGGGGGGAAGAAAGGGATTAAAATAATTAGAGGGGGAAAGAGGAGGGATAAAGAATGAGAGATATATGAAGAGGAGAGGGAGAAAAGAAGATAGGAAGATAAAGATCAATACATAGAGATAGGGAAGGAGACGGAGAGGGAGACAGAGAGATGGAGAGATATAGATAAAGGGTGATATAGATAAATAGAAAGGGTAGAGATTTTTATAGAGGAATAAGAAGAATGATAGAGATAAAGAGAGAGAGTAGAAGATGCTGATATAGAAAGATGAAGAGGGATAATGAATGGATAGGGATGTGGTGAGAAAGATATAAATGTAGAGAAATAGTAGCAGAGAAAGATATAGATAGAAAGTGATAGGGAGGAGTGGGGAAGTGAGATTAGGAGACATAAAGTGAATAAGAGAGAGAGATAGAGGGAGAGAACATTCAATAGATAAAGAGGGATAAATAGATCTTCTCTTAATATCTTTGGTTTAAGATGATTTTTCTCATTAATTTTTCTTGTTAATTTTGGATTTGGAAAATATAAATATATATCTAGATAGATTTATACTATGAGCTAGATAATTGTCTCATATGTATTAAATACATGTGTTACAGAAACTACTAGCCTGGATATCTCTAGTACATCTATCTAAAATGCATTGAGAGATAGTCTCGAGGCACCTATCTATTCTCAATAACTATTTGAACATAGGCCCCTTGCCTCATATATCTTGGTGTATTTTGGATAGACATATTAAAGATAATTAAGCTAGTTTCTATTCATTTGTGTGATATAAATTTTCTAAAATATTAGTTCAATAAAGAAATGAACATGTTAATAAAAGAAATAAAAAATAAAAATCTCTTTTCATTTTTGTAATAGAATTTTTTTATTAAATTAATAATAGTAAACTATAAAATTAGTTTTGATTATTTGAACATTAAATTAAATAATATTATAGTAAAATTAATCATACTTAATCTATTTATTTAATTTATATTACTAGTATAGATATCTTCAAGATATTAAAATTATTATTACCAATAAATAGATTTGATCAACATGTTAAAATATATATTTAATAATTTATATTATTTTAAACAAAAATATTAAACATAATAATAAATAAATATAATTAATTTATAAAAAGGATTATAATTTTATTCGTTTAATATTTAATATGATCTATACATTCTATATAAAAGTTGAACCTCTACATCGAAATTTAAAAGTTCCACGAAAATATCTTCAAAGTCACGGTCATTACTTTTCGTGGAACATGCATGTCAATGAATAATTTGATTTTTCACTTTTCGCTTCTTAACATTCTGTCTTCGCAGGCATTAATATATATGGGAACCAAAAAATGAACGATAAAAAAGGAAGCCCCCCAAAATAATTGTGAATAAAAAAGATATGGCGGAGAAGGAAAGACGGCGATGGAATCATGCAAAGGAAAAAACAGCAACATGCAAAGGACCAGTGAGGAACGGTTGGGATCATTCAGATCTTCTTGCATGTCTTGAGCGACAGTTTAAGCCGTTCAAATACAAAGATTTGATATACCATGTCAAACTCTTATAAAAGGGAGTGCGGATTATCTAACTCAACAATGAGATAAAAAATATACCTTCTCCATAGGGTTTGAAGGATACAAGCCATTAATACTTTGGAAAGCTTGACAGTCAGAGAATTGGAAGAAATGGAGGCAGAATATGTTACAGCAGTTGAAGGAGACCAAGAGCAACATGGTATATCTAAGCTGCCTCAAGAAATGAAGGAATTGGTAATTGCCAAGCTTCCATTTGAATCAATCTGCTGCTCTCGCATAGTCTGTAAAGAATGGAATACTATTTTGTCTTCGCACAATTTTCTGTCTTCATTGCCTGCCACCCAAAATTCTTGGCTCCTTATCTGCTGTCAAAAAGAGGATAGAAATTGGTACTGTATGGCCTACTCCTTTTCTGCAGAGAAATGGATGACCCTCCCTCTCTCTTTTCTTCCAATTCTTCCAAGAGACAATATTAGAGATTTGTCAACAACAAGGAAGGGGTTACTGCTCTTTAGAGAAACCGCAACACCACATTTATTTGCATGCAATCCCCTTATGAGATCTTATGCGGAGATTAAAATAGATTTGCGTGACAAATTTATCAATATTGTACAGGGAGGAAAGAAAGAGCCTCAGTTGGTAGTGTGGCGAAACTCCAAAAATTTTTCCTTCCAAATCTACCACTATTTTAAAGATTCATGGGAGATCAAGTGTCTGTTTGTAGGGGAAACAGGGTCTAATATACTATTTCATGAAATGGTTGAGTGCAATGGAATTATTTTCTGGAGGGAAGGTCACCTCCAACTATCATCGGTTACAAAATCGAAGATGAGGGTTTCATTAGCCCTATTACAGTAGCTCCATTACCCCAGGAAATGGTTCAACCTCTAAATGTGTATTTTGTATCTATGCTTCAAGAGGGTGTTCTATCTGTAGTTGAACCTGAGAAATTGCATGTTTTATCTATGGTTTCATTTGGTTCGTCTGTTCTCGTGGTTGCGACCTTTCAGGAGCCATTTGCAGTTACACTCAGAATTCCTGGACCACACATGAACATGACTGGTATTGTTATCTGGGAGTTGTTTCAAGACGAGGAAAATGAGTTGATTTGGAAGTGGAAAGAATTTGCTAGAATGCCTCCACTGTCGCTCCATGAATATGTCGATGCAGATGATTGGTGGTATATGAGTTGTATTGGTGTGGGAGATTACCTGTGCTTCAGCAGACCATGGGGAGATGAAAGTGCAATGGTGTTAGCATATAATTTAAGACAAGAGTTTTGGCAACGCCTTCCTCCATGTAAAATTCAGTACAACAAACGGACAACGAAGAAAAAGATGATGTCGTTTGAGCCGAAGCTTAATCATTATCAGCTTTTAGGGAAATCGAGAGAATGAGGGATTACATTAAGTTTGTTTTGAAATATTATAATGATTTTGTTTAATATATATGCTTTTTATTAAATAGATCTCGTATGGATTGTTTATGTAATTGACAAATTAAATTTTTATCTTTTATAAAAATTTTACTACATATTTGATGAAATTATATAACTAGTAATTATATAGAACTCTTTTAAAGTGAAAAGTTGATTGTTATTATTTTAAAAATAAATAGTAAATGTTTTTTTATTATTGTTTTTTTAAATGCATGTAAAGATATTTGTTCATATTAATACATTTGGAATCTTATATTTGTTATTATTAGTTTAAAATTATAAATAAATATTTGTATTAAATTGAAAGCAAGAAACAGATACATTTTAAATATCAAAATGAAGATTTTTTTATAAATCTATCAATTCATAGCTTTGATATTTTAGCTCTAGAAAATTAACATCAATAAAACCTAACATATTTTATGCTATAAGATCTCAAATATTATAAGAAATAGACATAACAAGGGAGAGGACCTAGTAGTCGTGCACCCTAACTTGGCGCTTCTCAAAATCCTACTAAGGTTTCAGGCCCCATCATCAAAACCAGCTATCAAAAACAAATGATATTTAAAAAAAAAAATTAAGTTTAGAGTATATAAATGTTCTTATATTTATCTTTATATAGTAAATTACAACAATACGAGGTAAATAGTATACATGTAAATCACAAGTTGCATTCAATTAATCAATCATATATAAGAGTTTCTAATCAGTTGAAATGATATTTTAAGGTTGTAATAAAATTGTCTCATAAATAAATAAAAAATCAATTTAACCTTTTGTTTTCCTCTCTACACTTGGACTTTGATAGCGCTACCATTAGATCAAATCAAAAGTGGGAAAAATGATGATTAAGAATGCAACATAACACGGAGGAGCATTAACACCATTTATTTGTTAAAATAAAGTTTCAGTCTATTAACAAACCTAACATAATTTCTCCCTAAAATATACACAACAATTGATATTAGAGATAATTGAAAACTATTGATTGGTTTTTTACGTTAAATGCATGTGGTGAATCTTTTTGTAGTAATGAAGTTAAAAAATAAATTATGATCTATAATTTTCCTCCTCGTACATGCGATAATCACTCATGCAGTTATATTAAATTAAAATCATTTGTAATTATAAATATGTCATCCTTGTTTATGAATAATACCAGCATCTTTCAGCTGTTCCAAATTTTATTTCTGTAATCTGCGATGTGAAAATGGGATAAGTAAAGACATTTCATTTACCTTCAATCACTGAAGTCCCCGGCTGTGTAGCAAATTGATAATTTTATATAGCCATCTTTTGTTAGGGAGTAGTGAGGGCTAACTTTAATAGCCGTTATATAGAATATTGTAAGAATTCTGTTTATTTTTTAATGTAAAATGGAAATTTGACTATCTACAATTAAGTTTTGAAGGCAGGATTCATCAAAATATCATGTCTAGAGCAAATTGTCCAAAATATGACTTTTTAAAAATTCCAGTATTATTTAATCTAAAAATCTCTAGTAGTTGAATAAAAATATATCATTTATAATTTGTATAATATTGTATTCTTATGTAAAATATAATTTTATTGCAAGTTAAATAGACCAAATTCTAATTAGATTAATCATAAATGTGTGTTATCTAGATGTGTGTTATCTCTAACTTTTATATCCAGCACCAATGATCAATAGTTGAACACAAAAAAAATATTTTGTTATAAAAACAACATATTATTATATAAAATACAACTTATATTGAACACAATGAGAGCAATTGTTGAACACTACAACCTTTGGCCAATCCCTCAGATTTTGATGGAGTACTTATTTAAGTGAGCATATTTTGTTATAATGACACAGCTATAGTGGATATTGATGATATTTTATTTGAAACAAAAAATTATTTATTTCACTTGTTAAGAATGTATTTGTGCCTTTTTTATATAACATTTGTAGGTTCTCTTGTGTTCAAGTAGCCATCTATTTTGACCAATATTTGGTAATTTTTTATATTACATATAGATTATTTATTTAAAATATATGTATGTATGTATGTATGTATGTATGTATGTATGTATGTATGTCCACACACACATATATTTGATAATTAAACTATTGGATAGGGTCAATCCCCTTTAATTGATGATGCAAACCTTTACATCGCAATCATGTAAGGATACCTTCATTACATAATATGAAGTAGATTATATTGTTATATATCTTATTAAATAGTAAGTCTGCCAATCACTAAACCTTGTTCCAAAATGGCCTAGGAACTTTTACACTTCTTTTATAACCACTAATCTGTACTAAAAAAAAATAGCTCTATTGTTGTTTGTTCCATCTTTGGAGTGGGAATTTAGGAGCATATATAGAGATCCATCTCTCTTTGACCTCTTGTTTTTCTTCCCTTTCACGATAACCTTTTTCTTCCCTTTCACCATAACCCATCCTTCTTCCAGCATTGTTGCATCCTTCTGATCATTCATTGTGGTTGCATGCATGTCTTGTTCCATCTCTTGATTACCAGAGATTTCTATGTCTCCATATCCTATACTTGTTTTACATCTCATAATCTTCCACTTTCTCTACACAATCAACACCAAAGGCCCTATTTCTCCCCCTTTTTCCCTCTTTTTTAAGGAACTTTTTGAATCCTTTTTCATTTTCCTTTCAATGAATACCTCATCCAAATTGATCTCTAAAGCTATGGAACTTTCTTTTTTAGCCACATAGAATTTTGAATTTTTCTTTTCCCACCATGAGGCTTGTTTTTGAGAATTCATTTTGGAGCACGGAGTTGTAATATGACCCATTTGGAAGCATTGTCTACATCTAAAAAAAATTCCTTCATAGTATACAAGTTGCACCCAATTCCTACAAAATTCCTTCATAGTATACAGGTTGCACCCAGTTCCTATTAATAGGGAGCCATCTTTGTATCCACTTCCACAATAATACGAGCATAGATGGTATGCAATAAATTGAGGGAATCCTCATTTACTTCTTAAAATTTATCTAAAGTTTTTCCAATATCTTCAAAACAAGATTTAGTCCAAAATTGTAATGGTAATTTGGGAATTCTTACCCGGATTGTTATCTTTTGAAGGATTCAGAAGCCAAACCGAAAGCTAGATATCATTGTTTCAGCAACAACACATATTTATCTTCCCAGCTCCGTTGATGCCCACACAGAATTTTCATCTTATCATGTACTGTTTCAAAGAACACCACAAATAAACCACGGGCCCCAGGGAAAATCTTGACATCCCCATCCAAAATAGGTAACCATCATTCTGAAATCCATTTGTGAAGCTCTTTCAGGCTTCGCAAAATACCCTTAAATCATCCTATCAAACCCCATACTAAGAGGAACATTTCAACCTCTGCTACCTCACGTTAGACTATATCTTCATCCAAACAAACAATCGACCTACTTTCATAAGGAAGAATGCTCATCTTCTGTTTTTTTAATCCAAAAAACCCATATCTCATCTCCTCTATAGACCCAATATTTTATTTCCATTTACCTGTATTTTGTTCATACCCAAGGGAGTTCACATCATTCTACTCTTAAATCAACTTGTTCCTTCCCTTTGGCTCTCGATCCACAGAAGGCATACCACCATCCCATATTTTAGTTTTAGGTTTGGTTGATTCCCCTTATTCCCAGGAACACCTAGCCTCACCCTTGAATCTCTTACCCTTTTTTGGGCCCTGAGCTATATCACATGCAAGAGCATCTCCAACCCCAAAACCATTTGGGATATCTCTCGAAGAGGAGGGAACCCTCACAGCCCTTTCGGGAGAATAATTCAACCCTAACTAACAAAAAATTCTTGAAATTTTCCTAAGATTCTATTACTCAACAAAACACTAGGTTTTCTCTTCTGCCACCATTCTAGACTTCGAGCTTTCTCAATCATGCGGGAAGCCCCAGAGTCTTTACCAGAAGAAATAGGGTAGAATGAATTGCAAATGGAAGACCTTCTGTCCAAATCCTCCATTGCCCCAACTCGGAAATTGTGATGCCAAGAATGGGTATCCCTATCTCTCACAGTAGGATGAGAGAACACAACCCATGGGCCATATCTTCTGATGCTTGCCTTTGCCTTTCCATTTGGATCTTCTCGCACAACATCCTTCCATTGCAAATTGTTCTGCATTTCGCTAAAGTGTGAGGTTTCAAAAAGCTCTGAAACTCGGGAGGCTCAGAGGAGGAGGTGACATTTACTCATTTGTGCATAGTTTAGCTTTTAATTTGTATCATATGAACAAAGTCACTCTCACGGATTTTTTGGGTGAGACATGTATTTATCACATTCAATAAAACTTACATCTTTCAAAAGATTTGAAAAAATATTTATGTTTCATTTTCTTGTATGATTGCAATGCTTTAAATACTTTCTGTAATCTAACTATCTAGGTGAAAATCTAATAAGATTTTTTAGTTTGATGTATCATCATTTTGGACCAAGTCATGTATGAACTTTTCACTCATTATGAGCTCTTTTCATAAATATTCAGGTGCTAGATTTTGGGGTTATTTGTTGCATCCGACCCAAGATGATTTTCGGTCCTATTTTGGTGGAGTTGTGGGATGGAAGGATATATATTCACTTTGCAAATCATTTGAGAGATAGTTCTTGATGATGCAGATTTGGGTCTTAGTGACTTTTGACAGTTCTTTGTCCAGTTTTTGCCATCTTTTGTAACTCATTTTCATGATATATGAAGAAACTAATTTGAAGGCTTTTACAATAATTTTTACCTTCTTATTAAAAAAATTCATTTGAACCAATCACAAATTTTTTTTAACTTTTAATTTCTTTGATCTTTTTATTTACCAAAGTCTAATTGTACAATTTTTAACATTATAAATTACGAAAATTATTTTTCTATACACTTATTGGCTAAATACAATTTAGCTGTTATAAGCGGATTTTTAGGAAATCCAAAATAATTAGTTTTAGTGGCAACTATAACTATATAACATAAATATATGTAAATTCATAAAATATTCATTATTTGATTTTTGAATAATTTATAATGATTATCTAATACAAACAAAATAAAATACAATTAAAAGTAAAAAATAATTTATTATAATTTACTCTTCTTCAAAGTAACATTCCTCAACATCTTCATTCCACTCATCCAGCTCTTCTGATTGAAATGTTTTTCCAATCACTTACCAAGGGATTTAGTTTTTTCCTATTCTAGTTGTTGTATTCATTAACTAATATTAGATTCTATGGATTTCCTTTTTGAAAACTACTCTTCTCATTCCTTCATTGCCTCTTTTACAATTTTTTTCTTCTTCTTTTTTACATCTTAATACAACTCTTTTTCATCAAGAACCATAACCACTATTGCTTATTACAAACTCTCTACTCCCTATACCTAATATAAAATTGATACAAACAATGTTTGCTGATACAAGTTAGACTATAATCTAATTATTAATGGGTTAAAATACAAGGCATATATGAAGAATCAATAACTACTTATGCAAACATTAAGTTATGTTATAATAAAATAATTTGATTTGTTATTTTTAGTTGAAGTTTTCTTTTATTGAATTAATATGTTTAAAACTAATTATACTTTTATACATATTTTATTATATTTAAATTACAATGAATTTAAAAACTTATTACTATTT